>NW_027184998.1:0-45766 GCF_040668555.2 Bombus flavifrons
AATACTATATAACGTTATACGTTATAACGTAGTACTATATAACGTTATACGTCATAACGTATTACTATATAACGTTATACGTTCTAACGTAATACTATATAACGTTATACGTTATAACGTAATACTATATAACGTTATACGTCATAACGTAATACTATATAAAAATTTATACGTTATAACGTAATACTATATAACGTTATACGTTATAACGTAATACTATATAACGTTATACGTTATATGGTGATACTATATAACGTTATAACGTAATAGTATATAACGTTATAAGTTATATGGTAATACTATATAACGTTATACGTCATAACGTAATACTATATAACGTTATACGTCATAACGTAATACTACATAACGTTATACGTTATAACGTAATACTATATAACGTTATACGTTATAACGTAATACTATATAAAGTTATACGTTATAACGTAATACTATATAACGTTATACGTTATAACGTAATACTATATAACGTTATACGTTATATGGTGATACTATATAACGTTATAACGTAATACTATATAACGTTATACGTTATAACGTAATACTATATAACGTTATACGTTATAACGTAATGCTATATAACGTTATACGTTATAACGTAATACTATATAACGTTATACGTTATAACGTTATACTATATAACGTTATACGTTATAACGTAGTACTATATAACGTATACGTCATAACGTAATACTATATAACGTTATATGTTCTAACGTAATACTATATAACGTTATACGTTATAACGTAATACTATATAACGTTATACGTTATAACGTAATACTATATAACGTTATACGTTATAACGTAATACTATATAAAGTTATACGTTATAACGTAATACTATATAAAAATTTATACGTTATAACGTAATACTATATAACGTTATACGTTATAACGTAATACTATATAACGTTATACGTTATGGTGATACTATATAACGTTATAACGTAATACTTTATAACGTTGTACGTTATATGGTAATACTATATAACGTTATACGATATAACGTAATACTATATAACGTTATACGTTATAACGTAATACGTATATAACGTTATACGTTATAACGTAATACTATATAACGTTATACGTTATAACGTAATACTATATAACGTTATACGTTATAACGTAATACTATATAAAGTTATACGTTATAACGTAATACTATATAACGTTATACGTTATAACGTAATACTATATAACGTTATACGTTATAACGTAATACTATATAAAGTTATACGTTATAACGTAATACTATATAACGTTATACGTTATAACGTAATACTATATAACGTTATACGTTATAACGTAATACTATATAACGTTATACGTTATATGGTGATACTATATAACGTTATAACGTAATACTATATAACGTTATACGTTATAACGTAATACTATATAACGTTATAACGTAATACTATATAACGCTGTACGTTAGTATGGTAATACTATATAACGTTATACGTTATAACGTAATACTATATAACGTTATAACGTAATACTATATAACGCTGTACGTTATATGGTAATACTATATAACGTTATACGTTATATCGTAATACTATATAACGTTATACGTTATAACGCAATACTATATAACGTTATACGTTATAACGTAATACTATATAACGTTATACGTTACATGGTGATACTATATATCGTTATACGTTATAACGTAATACTATATAACGTTATACGTTATAACGTAATACTATATAACGTTATACGTTATAACGTAATACTATATAACGTTATACGTTATAACGTAATACTATATAACGTTATACGTTATAACGTAATTCTATATAACGTTATACGTTATAACGTAATACTATATAACGTTATACGTTATATGGTGATTACTATATAACGTTATAACGTAATACTATATAACGTTATACGTTATAACGTAATACTATATAACGTTATACGTTATAACGTAATGCTATATAACGTTATACGTTATAACGTAATAATATATAAAGGTTATACGTTATAACGTAATACTATATAACGTTACACGTTACAACGTAATACTATATAACGTTATACGTTATATGGTGATACTATATAACATTATAACGTAATAGTATATAACGTTATACGTTATATGGTAATACTATATACGTTATACGTCATAACGTAATACTATATAACGTTATACGTCATAACGTAATACTACATAACGTTATACGTTATAACGTAATACTATATAACGTTATACGTTATAACGTAATACTATATAACGTTATACGTCATAACGTAATACTATATAACGTTATACGTTATAACGTAGTACTATATAACGTTATACGTTATAACGTAATGCTATATAACGTTATACGTTATAACGTAATACTATATAACGTTATACGTTATAACGTAATACTATATAACGTTATACGTTATAACGTAATACTATATAAAGTTATACGTTATTACGTAATACTATATAACGTTATACGTTATAACGTAATACTATATAACGTTATACGTTATATGGTGATACTATATAACGTTATAACGTAATACTATATAACTTTGTACGTTATATGGTAATACTATATAACGTTATACGTTATATCGTAATACTATATAACGTTATACGTCATAACGTAATACTACATAACGTTATACGTTATAACGTAATACTATATAACGTTATACGTTATATGGTCATACTATATAACGTTATAACGTAATAGTATATAACGTTATACGTTATATGGTAATACTATATAACGTTATACGTCATAACGTAATACTATATAACGTTATACGTCATAACGTAATACTACATAACGTTATACGTTATAACGTAATACTATATAACGTTATACGTTATATGGTGATACTATATAACGTTATAACGTAATAGTATATAACGTTATACGTTATAACGTAATACTATATAACGTTATACGTTATAACGTAATGCTATATAACGTTATACGTTACAACGTAATACTATATAACGTTATACGTTATATGGTGATACTATATAACGTTATAACGTAATAGTATATAACGTTATACGTTATATGGTAATACTATATAACGTTATACGTCATAACGTAATACTATATAACGTTATACGTCATAACGTAATACTACATAACGTTATACGTTATAACGTAATACTATATAACGTTATACGTTATAACGTAATACTATATAACGTTATACGTTATAACGCAATACTATATAACGTTATACGTTATAACGTAATACTATATAACGTTATACGTTACATGGTGATACTATATATCGTTATACGTTATAACGTAATACTATATAACGTTATACGTTATGAACGTTATACTATATAACGTTATACGTTATAACGTAGTACTATATAACGTTATACGTCATAACGTAATACTATATAACGTTATACGTTACATGGTGATACTATATATCGTTATACGTTATAACGTAATACTATATAACGTTATACGTTATAACGTTATACTATATAACGTTATACGTTATAACGTAGTACTATATAAAGTTATACGTTATAACGTAATACTATATAACGTTATACGTTATAACGTAATACTATATAACGTTATACGTTATAACGTAATACTATTTAACGTTATACGTTATATGGTGATGCTATATAACATTATAACGTAATAGTATATAACGTTGTACGTTATATGGTAATACTATATAACGTTATACGATATAACGTAATACTATATAACGTTATACGTTATAACGTAATACTATATAACGTTATACGTTTATAACGTAATACTATATAACGTTATACGATATAACGTAATACTATATAACGTTATACGTTATAACGTAATACTATATTAACGTTATACGTTATAACGTAATACTATATAACGTTATACGTTATAACGTAATACTATATAACGTTATACGTTATATGGTGATGCTATATAACATTATAACGTAATAGTATATAACGTTATACGTTATATGGTAATACTATATAACGTTATACGTCATAACGTAATACTATATAACGTTATACGTCATAACGTAATACTACATAACGTTATACGTTATAACGTAATACTATATAACGTTATACGTTATAACGTAATACTATATAACGTTATACGTCATAACGTAATACTATATAACGTTATACGTTATAACGTAGTACTATATAACGTTATACGTTATAACGTAATGCTATATAACGTTATACGTTATAACGTAATACTATATAACGTTATACGTTATAACGTAGTACTATATAACGTTTATACGTCATAACGTAATACTATATAACGTTATACGTTCTAACGTAATACTATATAACGTTATACGTTATAACGTAATACTATATAACGTTATACGTCATAACGTAATACTATATAAAAACTTATACGTTATAACGTAATACTATATAACGTTATACGTTATAACGTAATACTATATAACGTTATACGTTATATGGTGATACTATATAACGTTATAACGTAATAGTATATAACGTTATACGTTATATGGTAATACTATATAACGTTATACGTCATAACGTAATACTATATAACGTTATACGTCATAACGTAATACTACATAACGTTATACGTTATAACGTAATACTATATAACGTTATACGTTATATGGTCATACTATATAACGTTATAACGTAATAGTATATAACGTTATACGTCATAACGTAATACTATATAACGTTATACGTTATAACGTAATACTATATAAAGTTATACGTTATTACGTAATACTATATAACGTTATACGTTATAACGTAATACTATATAACGTTATACGTTATATGGTGATACTATATAACGTTATAACGTAATACTATATAACTTTGTACGTTATATGGTAATACTATATAACGTTATACGTTATATCGTAATACTATATAACGTTATACGTCATAACGTAATACTACATAACGTTATACGTTATAACGTAATACTATATAACGTTATACGTTATATGGTCATACTATATAACGTTATAACGTAATAGTATATAACGTTATACGTTATATGGTAATACTATATAACGTTATACGTCATAACGTAATACTATATAACGTTATACGTCATAACGTAATACTACATAACGTTATACGTTATAACGTAATACTATATAACGTTATACGTTATATGGTGATACTATATAACGTTATAACGTAATAGTATATAACGTTTATACGTTATAACGTAATACTATATAACGTTATACGTTATATGGTGATACTATATAACGTTATAACGTAATACTATATAACTTTGTACGTTATATGGTAATACTATATAACGTTATACGTTATATCGTAATACTATATAACGTTATACGTCATAACGTAATACTACATAACGTTATACGTTATAACGTAATACTATATAACGTTATACGTTATATGGTCATACTATATAACGTTATAACGTAATAGTATATAACGTTATACGTTATATGGTAATACTATATAACGTTATACGTCATAACGTAATACTATATAACGTTATACGTCATAACGTAATACTACATAACGTTATACGTTATAACGTAATACTATATAACGTTATACGTTATATGGTGATACTATATAACGTTATAACGTAATAGTATATAACGTTATACGTTATATGGTAATACTATATAACGTTATACGTCATAACGTAATACTATATAACGTTATACGTCATAACGTAATACTACATAACGTTATACGTTATAACGTAATACTATATAACGTTATACGTTATAACGTAATACTATATAAAGTTATACGTTATAACGTAATACTATATAACGTTATACGTTATAACGTAATACTATATAACGTTATACGTTATATGGTGATACTATATAACGTTATAACGTAATACTATATAACGTTATACGTTATAACGTAATACTATATAACGTTATACGTTATAACGTAATGCTATATAACGTTATACGTTATAACGTAATACTATATAACGTTATACGTTATAACGTAATACTATATAACGTTATACGTTATAACGTATACTATATAAAGTTATACGTTATACGTAATACTATATAACGTTATACGTTATAACGTAATACTATATAACGTTATACGTTATAACGTAATACTATATAAAGTTATACGTTATAACGTAATACTATATAACGTTATACGTTATAACGTAATACTATATAACGTTATACGTTATATGGTGATACTATATAACGTTATAACGTAATACTATATAACGTTATACGTTATAACGTAATACTATATAACGTTATAACGTAATACTATATAACGCTGTACGTTATATGGTAATACTATATAACGTTATACGTTATATCGTAATACTATATAACGTTATACGTTATAACGCAATACTATATAACGTTATACGTTATAACGTAATACTATATAACGTTATACGTTACATGGTGATACTATATATCGTTATACGTTATAACGTAATACTATATAACGTTATACGTTATAACGTAATACCTATATAACGTTATACGTTATAACGTAATACTATATAACGTTATACGTTATAACGTAATACTATATAAAGTTATACGTTATAACGTAATACTATATAACGTTATACGTTATAACGTAATTCTATATAACGTTATACGTTATAACGTAATACTATATAACGTTATACGTTATATGGTGATACTATATAACGTTATAACGTAATACTATATAACGTTATACGTTATAACGTAATACTATATAACGTTATACGTTATAACGTAATGCTATATAACGTTATACGTTTATAACGTAATAATATATAAAGTTATACGTTATAACGTAATACTATATAACGTTACACGTTACAACGTAATACTATATAACGTTATACGTTATATGGTGATACTATATAACATTATAACGTAATAGTATATAACGTTATACGTTATATGGTAATACTATATAACGTTATACGTCATAACGTAATACTATATAACGTTATACGTCATAACGTAATACTACATAACGTTATACGTTATAACGTAATACTATATAACGTTATACGTTATAACGTAATACTATATAACGTTATACGTCATAACGTAATACTACATAACGTTATACGTTATAACGTAATACTATATAACGTTATACGTTATATGGTCATACTATATAACGTTATAACGTAATAGTATATAACGTTATACGTTATATGGTAATACTATATAACGTTATACGTCATAACGTAATACTATATAACGTTATACGTCATAACGTAATACTACATAACGTTATACGTTATAACGTAATACTATATAACGTTATACGTTATATGGTGATACTATATAACGTTATAACGTAATAGTATATAACGTTATACGTTATATGGTAATACTATATAACGTTATACGTCATAACGTAATACTATATAACGTTATACGTCATAACGTAATACTACATAACGTTATACGTTATAACGTAATACTATATAACGTTATACGTTATAACGTAATACTATATAAAGTTATACGTTATAACGTAATACTATATAACGTTATACGTTATAACGTAATACTATATAACGTTATACGTTATATGGTGATACTATATAACGTTATAACGTAATACTATATAACGTTATACGTTATAACGTAATACTATATAACGTTATACGTTATAACGTAATGCTATATAACGTTATACGTTATAACGTAATACTATATAACGTTATACGTTATAACGTAATACTATATAACGTTATACGTTATAACGTAATACTATATAAAGTTATACGTTATAACGTAATACTATATAACGTTATACGTTATAACGTAATACTATATAACGTTATACGTTATAACGTAATACTATATAAAGTTATACGTTATAACGTAATACTATATAACGTTATACGTTATAACGTAATACTATATAACGTTATACGTTATATGGTGATACTATATAACGTTATAACGTAATACTATATAACGTTATACGTTATAACGTAATACTATATAACGTTATAACGTAATACTATATAACGCTGTACGTTATATGGTAATACTATATAACGTTATACGTTATATCGTAATACTATATAACGTTATACGTTATAACGCAATACTATATAACGTTATACGTTATAACGTAATACTATATAACGTTATACGTTACATGGTGATACTATATATCGTTATACGTTATAACGTAATACTATATAACGTTATACGTTATAACGTAATACTATATAACGTTATACGTTATAACGTAATACTATATAACGTTATACGTTATAACGTAATACTATATAAAGTTATACGTTATAACGTAATACTATATAACGTTATACGTTATAACGTAATTCTATATAACGTTATACGTTATAACGTAATACTATATAACGTTATACGTTATATGGTGATACTATATAACGTTATAACGTAATACTATATAACGTTATACGTTATAACGTAATACTATATAACGTTATACGTTATAACGTAATGCTATATAACGTTATACGTTATAACGTAATAATATATAAAGTTATACGTTATAACGTAATACTATATAACGTTACACGTTACAACGTAATACTATATAACGTTATACGTTATATGGTGATACTATATAACATTATAACGTAATAGTATATAACGTTATACGTTATATGGTAATACTATATAACGTTATACGTCATAACGTAATACTATATAACGTTATACGTCATAACGTAATACTACATAACGTTATACGTTATAACGTAATACTATATAACGTTATACGTTATAACGTAATACTATATAACGTTATACGTCATAACGTAATACTATATAACGTTATACGTTATATGGTCAGTACTATATAACGTTATAACGTAATAGTATATAACGTTATACGTTATATGGTAATACTATATACGTTATACGTCATAACGTAATACTATATAACGTTATACGTCATAACGTAAATACTACATAACGTTATACGTTATAACGTAATACTATATAACGTTATACGTTATATGGTCATACTATATAACGTTATAACGTAATAGTATATAACGTTATACGTTATATGGTAATACTATATAACGTTATACGTTATAACGTAATACTATATAACGTTATACGTTACATGGTGATACTATATATCGTTATACGTTATAACGTAATACTATATAACGTTATACGTTATAACGTAATACTATATAACGTTATACGTTATAACGTAATACTATATAACGTTATACGTTATAACGTAATACTATATAACGTTATACGTTATAACGTAATTCTATATAACGTTATACGTTATAACGTAATACTATATAACGTTATACGTTATATGGTGATACTATATAACGTTATAACGTAATACTATATAACGTTATACGTTATAACGTAATACTATATAACGTTATACGTTATAACGTAATGCTATATAACGTTATACGTTATAACGTAATAATATATAAAGTTATACGTTATAACGTAATACTATATAACGTTACACGTTACAACGTAATACTATATAACGTTATACGTTATATGGTGATACTATATAACATTATAACGTAATAGTATATAACGTTATACGTTATATGGTAATACTATATAACGTTATACGTCATAACGTAATACTATATAGACGTTATACGTCATAACGTAATACTACATAACGTTATACGTTATAACGTATATAACGTTTATGAACGTTATACGTATATACTATATAACGTTATACGTCATAACGTAATACTATATAACGTTATACGTTATAACGTAGTACTATATAACGTTATACGTTATAACGTAATGCTATATAACGTTATACGTTATAACGTAATACTATATAACGTTTATACGTTATAACGTAATACTATATAACGTTATACGTTATAACGTAATACTATATAAAGTTATACGTTATTACGTAATACTATATAACGTTATACGTTATAACGTAATACTATATAACGTTATACGTTATATGGTGATACTATATAACGTTATAACGTAATACTATATAACTTTGTACGTTATATGGTAATACTATATAACGTTATACGTTATATCGTAATACTATATAACGTTATACGTCATAACGTAATACTACATAACGTTATACGTTATAACGTAATACTATATAACGTTATACGTTATATGGTCATACTATATAACGTTATAACGTAATAGTATATAACGTTATACGTTATATGGTAATACTATATAACGTTATACGTCATAACGTAATACTATATAACGTTATACGTCATAACGTAATACTACATAACGTTATACGTTATAACGTAATACTATATAACGTTATACGTTATATGGTGATACTATATAACGTTATAACGTAATAGTATATAACGTTATACGTTATAACGTAATACTATATAACGTTATACGTTATAACGTAATGCTATATAACGTTATACGTTACAACGTAATACTATATAACGTTATACGTTATATGGTGATACTATATAACGTTATAACGTAATAGTATATAACGTTATACGTTATATGGTAATACTATATAACGTTATACGTCATAACGTAATACTATATAACGTTATACGTCATAACGTAATACTACATAACGTTATACGTTATAACGTAATACTATATAACGTTATACGTTATAACGTAATACTATATAACGTTATACGTTATAACGCAATACTATATAACGTTATACGTTATAACGTAATACTATATAACGTTATACGTTACATGGTGATACTATATATCGTTATACGTTATAACGTAATACTATATAACGTTATACGTTATAACGTTATACTATATAACGTTATACGTTATAACGTAGTACTATATAACGTTATACGTCATAACGTAATACTATATAACGTTATACGTTACATGGTGATACTATATATCGTTATACGTTATAACGTAATACTATATAACGTTATACGTTATAACGTTATACTATATAACGTTATACGTTATAACGTAGTACTATATAAAGTTATACGTTATAACGTAATACTATATAACGTTATACGTTATAACGTAATACTATATAACGTTATACGTTATAACGTAATACTATTTAACGTTATACGTTATATGGTGATGCTATATAACATTATAACGTAATAGTATATAACGTTGTACGTTATATGGTAATACTATATAACGTTATACGATATAACGTAATACTATATAACGTTATACGTTATAACGTAATACTATATAACGTTATACGTTATAACGTAATACTATATAACGTTATACGATATAACGTAATACTATATAACGTTATACGTTATAACGTAATACTATATAACGTTATACGTTATAACGTAATACTATATAACGTTATACGTTATAACGTAATACTATATAACGTTATACGTTATATGGTGATGCTATATAACATTATAACGTAATAGTATATAACGTTATACGTTATATGGTAATACTATATAACGTTATACGTCATAACGTAATACTATATAACGTTATACGTCATAACGTAATACTACATAACGTTATACGTTATAACGTAATACTATATAACGTTATACGTTATAACGTAATACTATATAACGTTATACGTCATAACGTAATACTATATAACGTTATACGTTATAACGTAGTACTATATAACGTTATACGTTATAACGTAATGCTATATAACGTTATACGTTATAACGTAATACTATATAACGTTATACGTTATAACGTAGTACTATATAACGTTATACGTCATAACGTAATACTATATAACGTTATACGTTCTAACGTAATACTATATAACGTTATACGTTATAACGTAATACTATATAACGTTATACGTCATAACGTAATACTATATAAAAACTTATACGTTATAACGTAATACTATATAACGTTATACGTTATAACGTAATACTATATAACGTTATACGTTATATGGTGATACTATATAACGTTATAACGTAATAGTATATAACGTTATACGTTATATGGTAATACTATATAACGTTATACGTCATAACGTAATACTATATAACGTTATACGTCATAACGTAATACTACATAACGTTATACGTTATAACGTAATACTATATAACGTTATACGTTATATGGTCATACTATATAACGTTATAACGTAATAGTATATAAACGTTATACGTCATAACGTAATACTATATAACGTTATACGTTATAACGTAATACTATATAAAGTTATACGTTATTACGTAATACTATATAACGTTATACGTTATAACGTAATACTATATAACGTTATACGTTATATGGTGATACTATATAACGTTATAACGTAATACTATATAACTTTGTACGTTATATGGTAATACTATATAACGTTATACGTTATATCGTAATACTATATAACGTTATACGTCATAACGTAATACTACATAACGTTATACGTTATAACGTAATACTATATAACGTTATACGTTATATGGTCATACTATATAACGTTATAACGTAATAGTATATAACGTTATACGTTATATGGTAATACTATATAACGTTATACGTCATAACGTAATACTATATAACGTTATACGTCATAACGTAATACTACATAACGTTATACGTTATAACGTAATACTATATAACGTTATACGTTATATGGTGATACTATATAACGTTATAACGTAATAGTATATAACGTTATACGTTATAACGTAATACTATATAACGTTATACGTTATATGGTGATACTATATAACGTTATAACGTAATACTATATAACTTTGTACGTTATATGGTAATACTATATAACGTTATACGTTATATCGTAATACTATATAACGTTATACGTCATAACGTAATACTACATAACGTTATACGTTATAACGTAATACTATATAACGTTATACGTTATATGGTCATACTATATAACGTTATAACGTAATAGTATATAACGTTATACGTTATATGGTAATACTATATAACGTTATACGTCATAACGTAATACTATATAACGTTATACGTCATAACGTAATACTACATAACGTTATACGTTATAACGTAATACTATATAACGTTATACGTTATATGGTGATACTATATAACGTTTATAACGTAATAGTATATAACGTTATACGTTATATGGTAATACTATATAACGTTATACGTCATAACGTAATACTATATAACGTTATACGTCATAACGTAATACTACATAACGTTATACGTTATAACGTAATACTATATAACGTTATACGTTATAACGTAATACTATATAAAGTTATACGTTATAACGTAATACTATATAACGTTATACGTTATAACGTAATACTATATAACGTTATACGTTATATGGTGATACTATATAACGTTATAACGTAATACTATATAACGTTATACGTTATAACGTAATACTATATAACGTTATACGTTATAACGTAATGCTATATAACGTTATACGTTATAACGTAATACTATATAACGTTATACGTTATAACGTAATACTATATAACGTTATACGTTATAACGTAATACTATATAAAGTTATACGTTATAACGTAATACTATATAACGTTATACGTTATAACGTAATACTATATAACGTTATACGTTATAACGTAATACTATATAAAGTTATACGTTATAACGTAATACTATATAACGTTATACGTTATAACGTAATACTATATAACGTTATACGTTATATGGTGATACTATATAACGTTTATAACGTAATACTATATAACGTTATACGTTATAACGTAATACTATATAACGTTATAACGTAATACTATATAACGCTGTACGTTATATGGTAATACTATATTAACGTTATACGTTATAACGTAATACTATATAACGTTATACGTTATAACGTAATACTATATAAAGTTATACGTTATAACGTAATACTATATAACGTTATACGTTATAACGTAATTCTATATAACGTTATACGTTATAACGTAATACTATATAACGTTTATACGTTACATGGTGATACTATATATCGTTATACGTTATAACGTAATACTGTATAACGTTATATAGAATTACGTTATAACGTATAACGTTATATAGTATTACGTTATAACGTATAACTTTATATAGTATTACGTTATAACGTATATAACGTTATATAGTATTACGTTATAACGTATAACGTTATATAGTATTACGTTATAACGTATAACGATATATAGTATCACCATGTAACGTATAACGTTATATAGTATTACGTTATAACGTATAACGTTATATAGAATTACGTTATAACGTATAACGTTATATAGTATTACGTTATAACGTATAACTTTATATAGTATTACGTTATAACGTATAACGTTATATAGTATTACGTTATAACGTATAACGTTATATAGTATTACCATATAACGTACAGCGTTATATAGTATTACGTTATAACGTTATATAGTATTACGTTATAACGTATAACGTTATATAGTATTACGTTATAACGTTATATAGTATCACCATATAACGTATAACGTTATATAGTATTACGTTATAACGTATAACGTTATATAGTATTACGTTATAACGTATAACTTTATATAGTATTACGTTATAACGTATAACGTTATATAGTATTACGTTATAACGTATAACGTTATATAGTATTACGTTATAACGTATAACTTTATATAGTATTACGTTATAACGTATAACGTTATATAGTATTACGTTTATAACGTATAACGTTATATAGTATTACGTTATAACGTATAACGTTATATAGCATTACGTTATAACGTATAACGTTATATAGTATTACGTTATAACGTATAACGTTATATAGTATTACGTTATAACGTTATATAGTATCACCATATAACGTATAACGTTATATAGTATTACGTTATAACGTATAACGTTATATAGTATTACGTTATAACGTATAACTTTATATAGTATTACGTTATAACGTATAACGTTATATAGTATTACGTTATAACGTATAACGTTATGTAGTATTACGTTATGACGTATAACGTTATATAGTATTACGTTATGACGTATAACGTTATATAGTATTACCATATAACGTATAACGTTATATACTATTACGTTATAACGTTATATAGTATCACCATATAACGTATAACGTTATATAGTATTACGTTATAACGTATAACGTTATGTAGTATTACGTTATGACGTATAACGTTATATAGTATTACGTTATGACGTATAACGTTATATAGTATTACCATATAACGTATAACGTTATATACTATTACGTTATAACGTTATATAGTATGACCATATAACGTATAACGTTATATAGTATTACGTTATAACGTATAACGTTATGTAGTATTACGTTATGACGTATAACGTTATATAGTATTACGATATAACGTATAACGTTATATAGTATTACCATATAACGTACAAAGTTATATAGTATTACGTTATAACGTTATATAGTATCACCATATAACGTATAACGTTATATAGTATTACGTTATAACGTATAACGTTATATACTATTACGTTATAACGTTATATAGTATCACCATATAACGTATAACGTTATATAGTATTACGTTATAACGTATAACGTTATGTAGTATTACGTTATGACGTATAACGTTATATAGTATTACGTTATGACGTATAACGTTATATAGTATTACCATATAACGTATAACGTTATATACTATTACGTTATAACGTTATATAGTATGACCATATAACGTATAACGTTATATAGTATTACGTTATAACGTATAACGTTATGTAGTATTACGTTATGACGTATAACGTTATATAGTATTACGATATAACGTATAACGTTATATAGTATTACCATATAACGTACAAAGTTATATAGTATTACGTTATAACGTTATATAGTATCACCATGATAACGTATAACGTTATATAGTATTACGTTATAACGTATAACGTTATATAGTATTACGTAATAACGTATAACTTTATATAGTATTACGTTATAACGTATAACGTTATATAGTATTACGTTATGACGTATAACGTTATATACTATTACGTTATAACGTTATATAGTATGACCATATAACGTATAACGTTATATAGTATTACGTTATAACGTATAACGTTATGTAGTATTACGTTATGACGTATAACGTTATATAGTATTACGTTATGACGTATAACGGTATATAGTATTACCATATAACGTATAACGTTATATACTATTACGTTATAACGTTATATAGTATCACCATATAACGTATAACGTTATATAGTATTACGTTATAACGTATAACGTTATATAGTATTACGTTATAACGTATAAGTTTTTATATAGTATTACGTTATGACGTATAACGTTATATAGTATTACGTTATAACGTATAACGTTATATAGTATTACGTTAGAACGTATAACGTTATATAGTATTACGTTATGACGTTATAACGTTATATAGTACTACGTTATAACGTATAACGTTATATAGTATTACGTTATAACGTATAACGTTATATAGCATTACGTTATAACGTATAACGTTATATAGTACTACGTTATAACGTATAACGTTATATAGTATTACGTTATGACGTATAACGTTATATAGTATTACGTTATAACGTATAACGTTATATAGTATTACGTTATAACGTATAACGTTATGTAGTATTACGTTATGACGTATAACGTTATATAGTATTACGTTATGACGTATAACGTTTATATAGTATTACCATATAACGTATAACGTTATATACTATTACGTTATAATGTTATATAGCATCACCATATAACGTATAACGTTATATAGTATTACGTTATAACGTATAACGTTATATAGTATTACGTTATAACGTATAACGTTATATAGTATTACGTTATAACGTATAACGTTATATAGTATTACGTTATATCGTATAACGTTATATAGTATTACGTTATAACGTATAACGTTATATAGTATTACGTTATAACGTATAACGTTATATAGTATTACGTTATATCGTATAACGTTATATAGTATTACCATATAACGTACAACGTTATATACTATTACGTTATAATGTTATATAGCATCACCATATAACGTATAACGTTAAATAGTATTACGTTATAACGTATAACGTTATATAGTAATTACGTTATAACGTATAGACGTTATATAGTATTACGTTTATAACGTATAACTTTATATAGTACTACGTTATAACGTATAACGTTATATAGTATAGGACGTTATAACGTATAACGTTATATAGTATTACGTTATAACGTATAACGATATATAGTATCACCATGTAACGTATAACGTTATATAGTATTACGTTATGACGTATAACGTTATATAGTACTACGTTATAACGTATAACGTTATATAGTATAACGTTATAACGTATAACGTTATATAGTATTACGTTATAACGTATAACGATATATAGTATCACCATGTAACGTATAACGTTATATAGTATTACGTTATAACGTATAACGTTATATAGTATTGCGTTATAACGTATAACGTTATATAGTATTACGTTATAACGTATAACGTTATATAGTAGTTACGTTATAACGTATAACGTTATGTAGTATTACGTTATGACGTATAACGTTATATAGTATGTACGTTATGACGTATAACGTTATATAGTATTACCATATAACGTATAACGTTATATACTATTACGTTATAACGTTATATAGTATCACCATATAACGTATAACGTTATATAGTATTACGTTGTAACGTATAACGTTATATAGCATTACGTTATAACGTATAACGTTATATAGTATTACGTTATAACGTATAACGTTATATACTATTACGTTATAGACGTTATATAGTATCACCATATAACGTATAACGTTATATAGTATTACGTTATAACGTATAACGTTATGTAGTATTACGTTATGACGTATAACGTTATATAGTATTACGTTATGACGTATAACGTTATATAGTATTACCATATAACGTATAACGTTATATACTATTACGTTATAACGTTATATAGTATGACCATATAACGTATAACGTTATATAGTATTACGTTATAACGTATAACGTTATGTAGTATTACGTTATGACGTATAACGTTATATAGTATTACGATATAACGTATAACGTTATATAGTATTACCATATAACGTACAAAGTTATATAGTATTACGTTATAACGTTATATAGTATCACCATATAACGTATAACGTTATATAGTATTACGTTATAACGTATAACGTTATATAGTATTACGTAATAACGTATAACTTTATATAGTATTACGTTATAACGTATAACGTTATATAGTATTACGTTATAACGTATAACGTTATATAGTATTACGTTATAACGTATAACGTTATATAGCATTACGTTATAACGTATAACGTTATATAGTACTACGTTATAACGTATAACGTTATATAGTATTACGTTATGACGTATAACGTTATATAGTATTACGTTATAACGTATAACGTTATATAGTATTACGTTATAACGTATAACGTTATGTAGTATTACGTTATGACGTATAACGTTATATAGTATTACGTTATGACGTATAACGTTATATAGTATTACCATATAACGTATAACGTTATATACTATTACGTTATAATGTTATATAGTATCACCATATAACGTATAACGTTATATAGTATTACGTTGTAACGTGTAACGTTATATAGTATTACGTTATAACGTATAACTTTATATATTATTACGTTATAACGTATAACGTTATATAGCATTACGTTATAACGTATAACGTTATATAGTATTACGTTATAACGTATAACGTTATATAGTATTACGTTATAACGTTATATAGTATCACCATATAACGTATAACGTTATATAGTATTACGTTATAACGTATAACGTTATATAGAATTACGTTATAACGTATAACGTTATATAGTATTACGTTATAACGTATAACGTTATATAGTATTACGTTATAACGTATAACGTTATATAGTATTACGTTATAACGTATAACGTTATATAGTATTACGTTATAACGTATAACGATATATAGTATCACCATGTAACGTATAACGTTATATAGTATTACGTTATAACGTATAACGTTATATAGTATTACCATATAACGTATAACGTTATATACTATTACGTTATAACGTTATATAGTATGACCATATAACGTATAAACGTTATATAGTATTACGTTATAACGTATAACGTTATGTAGTATTACGTTATGACGTATAACGTTATATAGTATTACGTTATGGACGTATAACGTTATATAGTATTACCATATAACGTATAACGTTATATACTATTACGTTATAACGTTATATAGTATGACCATATAACGTATAACGTTATATAGTATTACGTTATGACGTATAACGTTATATAGTATTACGTTATAACGTATAACGTTATATAGTAGTTACGTTATAACGTATAACGTTATGTAGTATTACGTTATGACGTATAACGTTATATAGTATTACGTTATGACGTATAACGTTATATAGTATTACCATATAACGTATAACGTTATATACTATTACGTTATAATGTTATATAGTATCACCATATAACGTATAACGTTATATAGTATTACGTTGTAACGTGTAACGTTATATAGTATTACGTTATAACGTATAACTTTATATATTATTACGTTATAACGTATAACGTTATATAGCATTACGTTATAACGTATAACGTTATATAGTATTACGTTATAACGTATAACGTTATATAGTATTACGTTATAACGTTATATAGTATCACCATATAACGTATAACGTTATATAGTATTACGTTATAACGTATAACGTTATATAGAATTACGTTATAACGTATAACGTTATATAGTATTACGTTATAACGTATAACTTTATATAGTATTACGTTATAACGTATAACGTTATATAGTATTACGTTATAACGTATAACGTTATATAGTATTACGTTATAACGTATAACGTTATATAGTATTACGTTATAACGTATAACGATATATAGTATCACCATGTAACGTATAACGTTATATAGTATTACGTTATAACGTATAACGTTATATAGTATTGCGTTATAACGTATAACGTTATATAGTATTACGATATAACGTATAACGTTATATAGTATTACCATATAACGTACAGCGTTATATAGTATTACGTTATAACGTTATATAGTATTACGTTATAACGTATAACGTTATATAGTATTACGTTATAACGTTATATAGTATCACCATATAACGTATAACGTTATATAGTATTACGTTATAACGTATAACGTTATATAGTATTACGTTATAACGTATAACTTTATATAGTATTACGTTATAACGTATAACGTTATATAGTATTACGTTATAACGTATAACGTTATATAGTATTACGTTATAACGTATAACTTTATATAGTATTACGTTATAACGTATAACGTTATATAGTATTACGTTATAACGTATAACGTTATATAGTATTACGTTATAACGTATAACGTTATATAGCATTACGTTATAACGTATAACGTTATATAGTATTACGTTATAACGTATAACGTTATATAGTATTACGTTATAACGTTATATAGTATCACCATATAACGTATAACGTTATATAGTATTACGTTATAACGTATAACGTTATATAGTATTACGTTATAACGTATAACTTTATATAGTATTACGTTATAACGTATAACGTTATATAGTATTACGTTATAACGTATAACGTTATGTAGTATTACGTTATGACGTATAACGTTATATAGTATTACGTTATGACGTATAACGTTATATAGTATTACCATATAACGTATAACGTTATATACTATTACGTTATAACGTTATATAGTATCACCATATAACGTATAACGTTATATAGTATTACGTTATAACGTATAACGTTATGTAGTATTACGTTATGACGTATAACGTTATATAGTATTACGTTATGACGTATAACGTTATATAGTATTACCATATAACGTATAACGTTATATACTATTACGTTATAACGTTATATAGTATGACCATATAACGTATAACGTTTATAGTATTACGTTATAACGTATAACGTTATGTAGTATTACGTTATGACGTATAACGTTATATAGTATTACGTTATAACGTATAACGTTATATAGTATTACGTTATAACGTATAACGTTATGTAGTATTACGTTTATGACGTATAACGTTATATAGTATTACGTTATGACGTATAACGTTATATAGTATTACCATATAACGTATAACGTTTATATACTATTACGTTATAATGTTATATAGTATCACCATATAACGTATAACGTTATATAGTATTACGTTGTAACGTGTAACGTTATATAGTATTACGTTATAACGTATAACTTTATATATTATTACGTTATAACGTATAACGTTATATAGCATTACGTTATAACGTATAACGTTATATAGTATTACGTTATAACGTATAACGTTATATAGTATTACGTTATAACGTTATATAGTATCACCATATAACGTATAACGTTATATAGTATTACGTTATAACGTATAACGTTATATAGAATTACGTTATAACGTATAACGTTATATAGTATTACGTTATAACGTATAACTTTATATAGTATTACGTTATAACGTATAACGTTATATAGTATTACGTTATAACGTATAACGTTATATAGTATTACGTTATAACGTATAACGTTATATAGTATTACGTTATAACGTATAACGATATATAGTATCACCATGTAACGTATAACGTTATATAGTATTACGTTATAACGTATAACGTTATATAGTATTGCGTTATAACGTATAACGTTATATAGTATTACGATATAACGTATAACGTTATATAGTATTACCATATAACGTACAGCGTTATATAGTATTACGTTATAACGTTATATAGTATTACGTTATAACGTATAACGTTATATAGTATTACGTTATAACGTTATATAGTATCACCATATAACGTATAACGTTATATAGTATTACGTTATAACGTATAACGTTATATAGTATTACGTTATAACGTATAACTTTATATAGTATTACGTTATAACGTATAACGTTATATAGTATTACGTTATAACGTATAACGTTATATAGTATTACGTTATAACGTATAACTTTATATAGTATTACGTTATAACGTATAACGTTATATAGTATTACGTTATAACGTATAACGTTATATAGTATTACGTTATAACGTATAACGTTATATAGCATTACGTTATAACGTATAACGTTATATAGTATTACGTTATAACGTATAACGTTATATAGTATTACGTTATAACGTTATATAGTATCACCATATAACGTATAACGTTATATAGTATTACGTTATAACGTATAACGTTATATAGTATTACGTTATAACGTATAACTTTATATAGTATTACGTTATAACGTATAACGTTATATAGTATTACGTTATAACGTATAACGTTATGTAGTATTACGTTATGACGTATAACGTTATATAGTATTACGTTATGACGTATAACGTTATATAGTATTACCATATAACGTATAACGTTATATACTATTACGTTATAACGTTATATAGTATCACCATATAACGTATAACGTTATATAGTATTACGTTATAACGTATAACGTTATGTAGTATTACGTTATGACGTATAACGTTATATAGTATTACGTTATGACGTATAACGTTATATAGTATTACCATATAACGTATAACGTTATATACTATTACGTTATAACGTTATATAGTATGACCATATAACGTATAACGTTATATAGTATTACGTTATAACGTATAACGTTATGTAGTATTACGTTATGACGTATAACGTTATATAGTATTACGATATAACGTATAACGTTATATAGTATTACCATATAACGTACAAAGTTATATAGTATTACGTTATAACGTTATATAGTATCACCATATAACGTATAACGTTATATAGTATTACGTTATAACGTATAACGTTATATACTATTACGTTATAACGTTATATAGTATCACCATATAACGTATAACGTTATATAGTATTACGTTATAACGTATAACGTTATGTAGTATTACGTTATGACGTATAACGTTATATAGTATTACGTTATGACGTATAACGTTATATAGTATTACCATATAACGTATAACGTTATATACTATTACGTTATAACGTTATATAGTATGACCATATAACGTATAACGTTATATAGTATTACGTTATAACGTATAACGTTATGTAGTATTACGTTATGACGTATAACGTTATATAGTATTACGATATAACGTATAACGTTATATAGTATTACCATATAACGTACAAAGTTATATAGTATTACGTTATAACGTTATATAGTATCACCATATAACGTATAACGTTATATAGTATTACGTTATAACGTATAACGTTATATAGTATTACGTAATAACGTATAACTTTATATAGTATTACGTTATAACGTATAACGTTATATAGTATTACGTTATGACGTATAACGTTATATACTATTACGTTATAACGTTATATAGTATGACCATATAACGTATAACGTTATATAGTATTACGTTATAACGTATAACGTTATGTAGTATTACGTTATGACGTATAACGTTATATAGTATTACGTTATGACGTATAACGTTATATAGTATTACCATATAACGTATAACGTTATATACTATTACGTTATAACGTTATATAGTATCACCATATAACGTATAACGTTATATAGTATTACGTTATAACGTATAACGTTATATAGTATTACGTTATAACGTATAAGTTTTTATATAGTATTACGTTATGACGTATAACGTTATATAGTATTACGTTATAACGTATAACGTTATATAGTATTACGTTAGAACGTATAACGTTATATAGTATTACGTTATGACGTATAACGTTATATAGTACTACGTTATAACGTATAACGTTATATAGTATTACGTTATAACGTATAACGTTATATAGCATTACGTTATAACGTATAACGTTATATAGTACTACGTTATAACGTATAACGTTATATAGTATTACGTTATGACGTATAACGTTATATAGTATTACGTTATAACGTATAACGTTATATAGTATTACGTTATAACGTATAACGTTATGTAGTATTACGTTATGACGTATAACGTTATATAGTATTACGTTATGACGTATAACGTTATATAGTATTACCATATAACGTATAACGTTATATACTATTACGTTATAATGTTATATAGCATCACCATATAACGTATAACGTTATATAGTATTACGTTATAACGTATAACGTTATATAGTATTACGTTATAACGTATAACGTTATATAGTATTACGTTATAACGTATAACGTTATATAGTATTACGTTATATCGTATAACGTTATATAGTATTACGTTATAACGTATAACGTTATATAGTATTACGTTATAACGTATAACGTTATATAGTATTACGTTATATCGTATAACGTTATATAGTATTACCATATAACGTACAACGTTATATACTATTACGTTATAATGTTATATAGCATCACCATATAACGTATAACGTTAAATAGTATTACGTTATAACGTATAACGTTATATAGTATTACGTTATAACGTATAACGTTATATAGTATTACGTTATAACGTATAACTTTATATAGTACTACGTTATAACGTATAACGTTATATAGTATAACGTTATAACGTATAACGTTATATAGTATTACGTTATAACGTATAACGATATATAGTATCACCATGTAACGTATAACGTTATATAGTATTACGTTATGACGTATAACGTTATATAGTACTACGTTATAACGTATAACGTTATATAGTATAACGTTATAACGTATAACGTTATATAGTATTACGTTATAACGTATAACGATATATAGTATCACCATGTAACGTATAACGTTATATAGTATTACGTTATAACGTATAACGTTATATAGTATTGCGTTATAACGTATAACGTTATATAGTATTACGTTATAACGTATAACGTTATATAGTATTACGTTATAACGTATAACGTTATGTAGTATTACGTTATGACGTATAACGTTATATAGTATTACGTTATGACGTATAACGTTATATAGTATTACCATATAACGTATAACGTTATATACTATTACGTTATAACGTTATATAGTATCACCATATAACGTATAACGTTATATAGTATTACGTTGTAACGTATAACGTTATATAGCATTACGTTATAACGTATAACGTTATATAGTATTACGTTATAACGTATAACGTTATATACTATTACGTTATAACGTTATATAGTATCACCATATAACGTATAACGTTATATAGTATTACGTTATAACGTATAACGTTATGTAGTATTACGTTATGACGTATAACGTTATATAGTATTACGTTATGACGTATAACGTTATATAGTATTACCATATAACGTATAACGTTATATACTATTACGTTATAACGTTATATAGTATGACCATATAACGTATAACGTTATATAGTATTACGTTATAACGTATAACGTTATGTAGTATTACGTTATGACGTATAACGTTATATAGTATTACGATATAACGTATAACGTTATATAGTATTACCATATAACGTACAAAGTTATATAGTATTACGTTATAACGTTATATAGTATCACCATATAACGTATAACGTTATATAGTATTACGTTATAACGTATAACGTTATATAGTATTACGTAATAACGTATAACTTTATATAGTATTACGTTATAACGTATAACGTTATATAGTATTACGTTATAACGTATAACGTTATATAGTATTACGTTATAACGTATAACGTTATATAGCATTACGTTATAACGTATAACGTTATATAGTACTACGTTATAACGTATAACGTTATATAGTATTACGTTATGACGTATAACGTTATATAGTATTACGTTATAACGTATAACGTTATATAGTATTACGTTATAACGTATAACGTTATGTAGTATTACGTTATGACGTATAACGTTATATAGTATTACGTTATGACGTATAACGTTATATAGTATTACCATATAACGTATAACGTTATATACTATTACGTTATAATGTTATATAGTATCACCATATAACGTATAACGTTATATAGTATTACGTTGTAACGTGTAACGTTATATAGTATTACGTTATAACGTATAACTTTATATATTATTACGTTATAACGTATAACGTTATATAGCATTACGTTATAACGTATAACGTTATATAGTATTACGTTATAACGTATAACGTTATATAGTATTACGTTATAACGTTATATAGTATCACCATATAACGTATAACGTTATATAGTATTACGTTATAACGTATAACGTTATATAGAATTACGTTATAACGTATAACGTTATATAGTATTACGTTATAACGTATAACGTTATATAGTATTACGTTATAACGTATAACGTTATATAGTATTACGTTATAACGTATAACGTTATATAGTATTACGTTATAACGTATAACGATATATAGTATCACCATGTAACGTATAACGTTATATAGTATTACGTTATAACGTATAACGTTATATAGTATTGCGTTATAACGTATAACGTTATATAGTATTACGATATAACGTATAACGTTATATAGTATTACCATATAACGTACAGCGTTATATAGTATTACGTTATAACGTTATATAGTATTACGTTATAACGTATAACGTTATATAGTATTACCATATAACGTACAGCGTTATATAGTATTACGTTATAACGTTATATAGTATTACGTTATAACGTATAACGTTATATAGTATTACGTTATAACGTTATATAGTATCACCATATAACGTATAACGTTATATAGTATTACGTTATAACGTATAACGTTATATAGTATTACGTTATAACGTATAACGTTATATAGTATTACGTTATAACGTATAACTTTATATAGTATTACGTTATAACGTATAACGTTATATAGTATTACGTTATAACGTATAACGTTATATAGTATTACGTTATAACGTATAACTTTATATAGTATTACGTTATAACGTATAACGTTATATAGTATTACGTTATAACGTATAACGTTATATAGTATTACGTTATAACGTATAACGTTATATAGTATTACGTTATAACGTATAACGTTATATAGTATTACGTTATATCGTATAACGTTATATAGTATTACCATATAACGTACAACGTTATATAGTATTACGTTATAACGTTATATAGTATCACCATAACGTATAACGTTATATAGTATTACGTTATAACGTATAACGTTATATAGTATTACGTTATAACGTATAAATTTTTATATAGTATTACGTTATAACGTATAACTTTATATAGTATTACGTTATAACGTATAACGTTATATAGTATTACGTTATAACGTATAACGTTATATAGTATTACGTTATAACGTATAACGTTATATAGTATTACGTTAGAACATATAACGTTATATAGTATTACGTTATGACGTATAACGTTATATAGTACTACGTTATAACGTATAACGTTATATAGTATAACGTTATAACGTATAACGTTATATAGTATTACGTTATAACGTATAACGTTATATAGCATTACGTTATAACGTATAACGTTATATAGTATTACGTTATAACGTATAACGTTATATAGTATTACGTTATAACGTTATATAGTATCACCATATAACGTATAACGTTATATAGTATTACGTTATAACGTATAACGTTATATAGTATTACGTTATAACGTATAACTTTATATAGTATTACGTTATAACGTATAACGTTATATAGTATTACGTTATAACGTATAACGTTATGTAGTATTACGTTATGACGTATAACGTTATATAGTATTACGTTATGACGTATAACGTTATATAGTATTACCATATAACTTATAACGTTATATACTATTACGTTATAACGTTATATAGTATCACCATATAACGTATAACGTTATATAGTATTACGTTATAACGTATAACGTTATATAGTATTACGTTATAACGTATAAATTTTTATATAGTATTACGTTATGACGTATAACGTTATATAGTATTACGTTATAACGTATAACGTTATATAGTATTACGTTAGAACGTATAACGTTATATAGTAATACGTTATGACGTATAACGTTATATAGTACTACGTTATAACGTATAACGTTATATAGTATTACGTGATAACGTATAACGTTATATAGTATTACGTTATAACGTATAACGTTATATAGTATTACGTTATAACGTTATATAGTATCACCATATAACGTATAACGTTATATAGTATTACGTTATAACGTATAACGTTATATAGTATTACGTTATAACGTATAACGTTATATAGTATTACGTTATAACGTATAACGTTATATAGTATTACGTTATAACGTATAACGTTATATAGTATTACGTTATATCGTATAACGTTATATAGTATTACCATATAACGTACAACGTTATATAGTATTACGTTATAACGTTATATAGTATCACCATAACGTATAACGTTATATAGTATTACGTTATAACGTATAACGTTATATAGTATTACGTTATAACGTATAAATTTTTATATAGTATTACGTTATAACGTATAACTTTATATAGTATTACGTTATAACGTATAACGTTATATAGTATAACGTTATAACGTATAACGTTATATAGTATTACGTTATAACGTATAACGTTATATAGTATTACGTTAGAACATATAACGTTATATAGTATTACGTTATGACGTATAACGTTATATAGTACTACGTTATAACGTATAACGTTATATAGTATAACGTTATAACGTATAACGTTATATAGTATTACGTTATAACGTATAACGATATATAGTATCACCATGTAACGTATAACGTTATATAGTATTACGTTATAACGTATAACGTTATATAGTATTGCGTTATAACGTATAACGTTATATAGTATTACGTTATAACGTATAACGTTATATAGTATACGTTATAACGTATAACGTTATGTAGTATTACGTTATGACGTATAACGTTATATAGTATTACGTTATGACGTATAACGTTATATAGTATTACCATATAACGTATAACGTTATATACTATTACGTTATAACGTTATATAGTATCACCATATAACGTATAACGTTATATAGTATTACGTTGTAACGTATAACGTTATATAGCATTACGTTATAACGTATAACGTTATATAGTATTACGTTATAACGTATAACGTTATATACTATTACGTTATAACGTTATATAGTATCACCATATAACGTATAACGTTATATAGTATTACGTTATAACGTATAACGTTATATAGCATTACGTTATAACGTATAACGTTATATAGTACTACGTTATAACGTATAACGTTATATAGTATTACGTTATGACGTATAACGTTATATAGTATTACGTTATAACGTATAACGTTATATAGTAATACGTTATAACGTATAACGTTATGTAGTATTACGTTATGACGTATAACGTTATATAGTATTACGTTATGACGTATAACGTTATATAGTATTACCATATAACGTATAACGTTATATACTATTACGTTATAACGTTATATAGTATCACCATATAACGTATAACGTTATATAGTATTACGTTGTAACGTATAACGTTATATAGCATTACGTAATAACGTATAACGTTATATAGTATTACGTTATAACGTATAACGTTATATAGTATTACGTTATAACGTTATATAGTATCACCATATAACGTATAACGTTATATAGTATTACGTTATAACGTATAACGTTATATAGTATTACGTTATAACGTATAACGTTATATAGTATTACGTTATAACGTATAACGTTATATAGTATTACGTTATAACGTATAACGTTATGTAGTATTACGTTATGACGTATAACGTTATATAGTATTACGTTATGACGTATAACGTTATATAGTATTACCATATAACGTATAACGTTATATACTATTACGTTATAACGTTATATAGTATGACCATATAACGTATAACGTTATATAGCATTACGTTATAACGTATAACGTTATATAGTACTACGTTATAACGTATAACGTTATATAGTATTACGTTATGACGTATAACGTTATATAGTATTACGTTATAACGTATAACGTTATATAGAATTACGTTATAACGTATATCGTTATATAGTATTACGTTATAACGTATAACTTTATATAGTATTACGTTATAACGTATAACGATACATAGTATCACCATGTAACGTATAACGTTATATAGTATTACGTTATAACGTATAACGTTATATAGTATTGCGTTATAACGTATAACGTTACATAGTATTACGATATAACGTATAACGTTATATAGTATTACCATATAACGTACAACGTTATATAGTATTACGTTATAACGATATATAGTATCACCATGTAACGTATAACGTTATATAGTATTACGTTATAACGTATAACGTTATATACTATTACGTTATAACGTTATATAGTATGACCATATAACGTATAACGTTATATAGCATTACGTTATAACGTATAACGTTATATAGTACTACGTTATAACGTATAACGTTATATAGTATCACCATATAACGTATAACGTTATATAGTATTACGTTATAACGTATAACGTTATATAGTATTACGTTATAACGTATAACTTTATATAGTATTACGTTATAACGTATAACGTTATATAGTATTACGTTATAACGTATAACGTTATGTAGTATTACGTTATGACGTATAACGTTATATAGTATTACGTTATGACGTATAACGTTATATAGTATTACCATATAACTTATAACGTTATATACTATTACGTTATAACGTTATATAGTATCACCATATAACGTATAACGTTATATAGTATTACGTTATAACGTATAACGTTATATAGTATTACGTTATAACGTATAAATTTTTATATAGTATTACGTTATGACGTATAACGTTATATAGTATTACGTTATAACGTATAACGTTATATAGTATTACGTTAGAACGTATAACGTTATATAGTAATACGTTATGACGTATAACGTTATATAGTACTACGTTATAACGTATAACGTTATATAGTATTACGTGATAACGTATAACGTTATATAGTATTACGTTATAACGTATAACGTTATATAGTATTACGTTATAACGTTATATAGTATCACCATATAACGTATAACGTTATATAGTATTACGTTATAACGTATAACGTTATATAGTATTACGTTATAACGTATAACGTTATATAGTATTACGTTATAACGTATAACGTTATATAGTATTACGTTATAACGTATAACGTTATATAGTATTACGTTATATCGTATAACGTTATATAGTATTACCATATAACGTACAACGTTATATAGTATTACGTTATAACGTTATATAGTATCACCATAACGTATAACGTTATATAGTATTACGTTATAACGTATAACGTTATATAGTATTACGTTATAACGTATAAATTTTTATATAGTATTACGTTATAACGTATAACTTTATATAGTATTACGTTATAACGTATAACGTTATATAGTATAACGTTATAACGTATAACGTTATATAGTATTACGTTATAACGTATAACGTTATATAGTATTACGTTAGAACATATAACGTTATATAGTATTACGTTATGACGTATAACGTTATATAGTACTACGTTATAACGTATAACGTTATATAGTATAACGTTATAACGTATAACGTTATATAGTATTACGTTATAACGTATAACGATATATAGTATCACCATGTAACGTATAACGTTATATAGTATTACGTTATAACGTATAACGTTATATAGTATTGCGTTATAACGTATAACGTTATATAGTATTACGTTATAACGTATAACGTTATATAGTATACGTTATAACGTATAACGTTATGTAGTATTACGTTATGACGTATAACGTTATATAGTATTACGTTATGACGTATAACGTTATATAGTATTACCATATAACGTATAACGTTATATACTATTACGTTATAACGTTATATAGTATCACCATATAACGTATAACGTTATATAGTATTACGTTGTAACGTATAACGTTATATAGCATTACGTTATAACGTATAACGTTATATAGTATTACGTTATAACGTATAACGTTATATACTATTACGTTATAACGTTATATAGTATCACCATATAACGTATAACGTTATATAGTATTACGTTATAACGTATAACGTTATATAGCATTACGTTATAACGTATAACGTTATATAGTACTACGTTATAACGTATAACGTTATATAGTATTACGTTATGACGTATAACGTTATATAGTATTACGTTATAACGTATAACGTTATATAGTAATACGTTATAACGTATAACGTTATGTAGTATTACGTTATGACGTATAACGTTATATAGTATTACGTTATGACGTATAACGTTATATAGTATTACCATATAACGTATAACGTTATATACTATTACGTTATAACGTTATATAGTATCACCATATAACGTATAACGTTATATAGTATTACGTTGTAACGTATAACGTTATATAGCATTACGTAATAACGTATAACGTTATATAGTATTACGTTATAACGTATAACGTTATATAGTATTACGTTATAACGTTATATAGTATCACCATATAACGTATAACGTTATATAGTATTACGTTATAACGTATAACGTTATATAGTATTACGTTATAACGTATAACGTTATATAGTATTACGTTATAACGTATAACGTTATATAGTATTACGTTATAACGTATAACGTTATGTAGTATTACGTTATGACGTATAACGTTATATAGTATTACGTTATGACGTATAACGTTATATAGTATTACCATATAACGTATAACGTTATATACTATTACGTTATAACGTTATATAGTATGACCATATAACGTATAACGTTATATAGCATTACGTTATAACGTATAACGTTATATAGTACTACGTTATAACGTATAACGTTATATAGTATTACGTTATGACGTATAACGTTATATAGTATTACGTTATAACGTATAACGTTATATAGAATTACGTTATAACGTATATCGTTATATAGTATTACGTTATAACGTATAACTTTATATAGTATTACGTTATAACGTATAACGATACATAGTATCACCATGTAACGTATAACGTTATATAGTATTACGTTATAACGTATAACGTTATATAGTATTGCGTTATAACGTATAACGTTACATAGTATTACGATATAACGTATAACGTTATATAGTATTACCATATAACGTACAACGTTATATAGTATTACGTTATAACGATATATAGTATCACCATGTAACGTATAACGTTATATAGTATTACGTTATAACGTATAACGTTATATAGTATTGCGTTATAACGTATAACGTTACATAGTATTACGATATAACGTATAACGTTATATAGTATTACCATATAACGTACAACGTTATATAGTATTACGTTATAACGTTATATAGTATCACCATATAACGTATAACGTTATATAGTATTACGTTATAACGTATAACGTTATATAGTATTACGTTATAACGTATAACTTTATATATTATTACGTTATAACGTATAACGTTATATAGTATTACGTTATAACGTATAACGTTATATAGTATTACGTTATAACGTATAACGTTATATAGTATTACGTTATAACGTATAACGTTATATAGTATTACGTTAGAACGTATAATGTTATATAGTATTACGTTATGACGTATAACGTTATATAGTATTACGTTATAACGTATAACGTTATGTAGTATTACGTTATGACGTATAACGTTATATAGTATTACGTTATGACGTATAACGTTATATAGTATTACCATATAACGTATAACGTTATATACTATTACGTTATAACGTTATATAGTATCACCATATAACGTATAACGTTATATAGTATTACGTTGTAACGTATAACGTTATATAGCATTACGTTATAACGTATAACGTTATATAGTATTACGTTATAACGTATAACGTTATATACTATTACGTTATAACGTTATATAGTATCACCATATAACGTATAACGTTATATAGTATTACGTTATAACGTATAACGTTATATAGCATTACGTTATAACGTATAACGTTATATAGTACTACGTTATAACGTATAACGTTATATAGTATTACGTTATGACGTATAACGTTATATAGTATTACGTTATAACGTATAACGTTATATAGTAATACGTTATAACGTATAACGTTATGTAGTATTACGTTATGACGTATAACGTTATATAGTATTACGTTATGACGTATAACGTTATATAGTATTACGTTATGACGTATAACGTTATATAGTATTACCATATAACGTATAACGTTATATACTATTACGTTATAACGTTATATAGTATGACCATATAACGTATAACGTTATATAGTATTACGTTATAACGTATAACGTTATGTAGTATTACGTTATGACGTATAACGTTATATAGTATTACGTTATGACGTATAACGTTATATAGTATTACCATATAACGTATAACGTTATATACTATTACGTTATAACGTTATATAGTATCACCATATAACGTATAACGTTATATAGTATTACGTTATAACGTATAACGTTATATAGTATTACGTTATAACGTATAACGTTATATAGTATTACGTTATGACGTATAACGTTATATAGTATTACGTTATAACGTATAACGTTATATAGTATTACGTTATAACGTATAACGTTATGTAGTATTACGTTATGACGTATAACGTTATATAGTATTACGTTATGACGTATAACGTTATATAGTATTACCATATAACGTATAACGTTATATACTATTACGTTATAATGTTATATAGCATCACCATATAACGTATAACGTTATATAGTATTACGTTATAACGTATAACGTTATATAGTATTACGTTATAACGTATAACGTTATATAGTATTACGTTATAACGTATAACGTTATATAGTATTACGTTATATCGTATAACGTTATATAGTATTACGTTATAACGTATAACGTTATATAGTATTACGTTATAACGTATAACGTTATATAGTATTACGTTATATCGTATAACGTTATATAGTATTACCATATAACGTACAACGTTATATACTATTACGTTATAATGTTATATAGCATCACCATATAACGTATAACGTTATATAGTATTACGTTATAACGTATAACGTTATATAGTATTACGTTATAACGTATAACGTTATATAGTATTACGTTATAACGTATAACTTTATATAGTATTACGTTATAACGTATAACGTTATATAGTATTACGTTATAACGTATAACGTTATATAGTATTACGTTATAACGTATAACGTTATATAGTATTACGTTAGAACGTATAACGTTATATAGTATTACGTTATGACGTATAACGTTATATAGTACTACGTTATAACGTATAACGTTATATAGTATAACGTTATAACGTATAACGTTATATAGTATTACGTTATAACGTATAACGATATATAGTATCACCATGTAACGTATAACGTTATATAGTATTACGTTATAACGTATAACGTTATGTAGTATTACGTTATGACGTATAACGTTATATAGTATTACGTTATGACGTATAACGTTATATAGTATTACCATATAACGTATAACGTTATATACTATTACGTTATAACGTTATATAGTATCACCATATAACGTATAACGTTATATAGTATTACGTTATAACGTATAACGTTATATAGTATTACGTTATAACGTATAAATTTTTATATAGTATTACGTTATGACGTATAACGTTATATAGTATTACGTTATAACGTATAACGTTATATAGTATTACGTTAGAACGTATAACGTTATATAGTATTACGTTATGACGTATAACGTTATATAGTACTACGTTATAACGTATAACGTTATATAGTATTACGTTATAACGTATAACGTTATATAGCATTACGTTATAACGTATAACGTTATATAGTACTACGTTATAACGTATAACGTTATATAGTATTACGTTATGACGTATAACGTTATATAGTATTACGTTATAACGTATAACGTTATATAGTATTACGTTATAACGTATAACGTTATGTAGTATTACGTTATGACGTATAACGTTATATAGTATTACCATATAACGTATAACGTTATATACTATTACGTTATAACGTTATATAGTATCACCATATAACGTATAACGTTATATAGTATTACGTTATAACGTATAACGTTATATAGTATTACGTTATAACGTATAAATTTTTATATAGTATTACGTTATGACGTATAACGTTATATAGTATTACGTTATAACGTATAACGTTATATAGTATTACGTTAGAACGTATAACGTTATATAGTATTACGTTATAACGTATAACGTTATATAGTATTACGTTATGACGTATAACGTTATATAGTATTACGTTATAACGTATAACGTTATATAGTAATACGTTATAACGTATAACGTTATGTAGTATTACGTTATGACGTATAACGTTATATAGTATTACGTTATGACGTATAACGTTATATAGTATTACGTTATGACGTATAACGTTATATAGTATTACCATATAACGTATAACGTTATATACTATTACGTTATAACGTTATATAGTATGACCATATAACGTATAACGTTATATAGCATTACGTTATAACGTATAACGTTATGTAGTATTACGTTATGACGTATAACGTTATATAGTATTACGTTATGACGTATAACGTTATATAGTATTACCATATAACGTATAACGTTATATACTATTACGTTATAACGTTATATAGTATCACCATATAACGTATAACGTTATATAGTATTACGTTATAACGTATAACGTTATATAGTATTACGTTATAACGTATAAATTTTTATATAGTATTACGTTATGACGTATAACGTTATATAGTATTACGTTATAACGTATAACGTTATATAGTATTACGTTAGAACGTATAACGTTATATAGTATTACGTTATGACGTATAACGTTATATAGTACTACGTTATAACGTATAACGTTATATAGTATTACGTTATAACGTATAACGTTATATAGCATTACGTTATAACGTATAACGTTATATAGTACTACGTTATAACGTATAACGTTATATAGTATTACGTTATGACGTATAACGTTATATAGTATTACGTTATAACGTATAACGTTATGTAGTATTACGTTATGACGTATAACGTTATGTAGTATTACGTTATGACGTATAACGTTATATAGTATTACGTTATAACGTATAACGATATATAGTATCACCATGTAACGTATAACGTTATATAGTATTACGTTATAACGTATAACGTTATATAGTATTGCGTTATAACGTATAACGTTATATAGTATTACGTTATAACGTATAACGTTATATAGTATACGTTATAACGTATAACGTTATGTAGTATTACGTTATGACGTATAACGTTATATAGTATTACGTTATGACGTATAACGTTATATAGTATTACCATATAACGTATAACGTTATATACTATTACGTTATAACGTTATATAGTATCACCATATAACGTATAACGTTATATAGTATTACGTTGTAACGTATAACGTTATATAGCATTACGTTATAACGTATAACGTTATATAGTATTACGTTATAACGTATAACGTTATATACTATTACGTTATAACGTTATATAGTATCACCATATAACGTATAACGTTATATAGTATTACGTTATAACGTATAACGTTATATAGCATTACGTTATAACGTATAACGTTATATAGTACTACGTTATAACGTATAACGTTATATAGTATTACGTTATGACGTATAACGTTATATAGTATTACGTTATAACGTATAACGTTATACAGTAATACGTTATAACGTATAACGTTATGTAGTATTACGTTATGACGTATAACGTTATATAGTATTACGTTATGACGTATAACGTTATATAGTATTACCATATAACGTATAACGTTATATACTATTACGTTATAACGTTATATAGTATCACCATATAACGTATAACGTTATATAGTATTACGTTGTAACGTATAACGTTATATAGCATTACGTAATAACGTATAACGTTATATAGTATTACGTTATAACGTATAACGTTATATAGTATTACGTTATAACGTTATATAGTATCACCATATAACGTATAACGTTATATAGTATTACGTTATAACGTATAACGTTATATAGTATTACGTTATAACGTATAACGTTATATAGTATTACGTTATAACGTATAACGTTATATAGTATTACGTTATAACGTATAACGTTATGTAGTATTACGTTATGACGTATAACGTTATATAGTATTACGTTATGACGTATAACGTTATATAGTATTACCATATAACGTATAACGTTATATACTATTACGTTATAACGTTATATAGTATGACCATATAACGTATAACGTTATATAGCATTACGTTATAACGTATAACGTTATATAGTACTACGTTATAACGTATAACGTTATATAGTATTACGTTATGACGTATAACGTTATATAGTATTACGTTATAACGTATAACGTTATATAGAATTACGTTATAACGTATATCGTTATATAGTATTACGTTATAACGTATAACTTTATATAGTATTACGTTATAACGTATAACGATACATAGTATCACCATGTAACGTATAACGTTATATAGTATTACGTTATAACGTATAACGTTATATAGTATTGCGTTATAACGTATAACGTTACATAGTATTACGATATAACGTATAACGTTATATAGTATTACCATATAACGTACAACGTTATATAGTATTACGTTATAACGATATATAGTATCACCATGTAACGTATAACGTTATATAGTATTACGTTATAACGTATAACGTTATATAGTATTGCGTTATAACGTATAACGTTACATAGTATTACGATATAACGTATAACGTTATATAGTATTACCATATAACGTACAACGTTATATAGTATTACGTTATAACGTTATATAGTATCACCATATAACGTATAACGTTATATAGTATTACGTTATAACGTATAACGTTATATAGTATTACGTTATAACGTATAACTTTATATATTATTACGTTATAACGTATAACGTTATATAGTATTACGTTATAACGTATAACGTTATATAGTATTACGTTATAACGTATAACGTTATATAGTATTACGTTATAACGTATAACGTTATATAGTATTACGTTAGAACGTATAATGTTATATAGTATTACGTTATGACGTATAACGTTATATAGTATTACGTTATAACGTATAACGTTATGTAGTATTACGTTATGACGTATAACGTTATATAGTATTACGTTATGACGTATAACGTTATATAGTATTACCATATAACGTATAACGTTATATACTATTACGTTATAACGTTATATAGTATCACCATATAACGTATAACGTTATATAGTATTACGTTGTAACGTATAACGTTATATAGCATTACGTTATAACGTATAACGTTATATAGTATTACGTTATAACGTATAACGTTATATACTATTACGTTATAACGTTATATAGTATCACCATATAACGTATAACGTTATATAGTATTACGTTATAACGTATAACGTTATATAGCATTACGTTATAACGTATAACGTTATATAGTACTACGTTATAACGTATAACGTTATATAGTATTACGTTATGACGTATAACGTTATATAGTATTACGTTATAACGTATAACGTTATATAGTAATACGTTATAACGTATAACGTTATGTAGTATTACGTTATGACGTATAACGTTATATAGTATTACGTTATGACGTATAACGTTATATAGTATTACGTTATGACGTATAACGTTATATAGTATTACCATATAACGTATAACGTTATATACTATTACGTTATAACGTTATATAGTATGACCATATAACGTATAACGTTATATAGTATTACGTTATAACGTATAACGTTATGTAGTATTACGTTATGACGTATAACGTTATATAGTATTACGTTATGACGTATAACGTTATATAGTATTACCATATAACGTATAACGTTATATACTATTACGTTATAACGTTATATAGTATCACCATATAACGTATAACGTTATATAGTATTACGTTATAACGTATAACGTTATATAGTATTACGTTATAACGTATAACGTTATATAGTATTACGTTATGACGTATAACGTTATATAGTATTACGTTATAACGTATAACGTTATATAGTATTACGTTATAACGTATAACGTTATGTAGTATTACGTTATGACGTATAACGTTATATAGTATTACGTTATGACGTATAACGTTATATAGTATTACCATATAACGTATAACGTTATATACTATTACGTTATAATGTTATATAGCATCACCATATAACGTATAACGTTATATAGTATTACGTTATAACGTATAACGTTATATAGTATTACGTTATAACGTATAACGTTATATAGTATTACGTTATAACGTATAACGTTATATAGTATTACGTTATATCGTATAACGTTATATAGTATTACGTTATAACGTATAACGTTATATAGCATTACGTTATAACGTATAACGTTATATAGTACTACGTTATAACGTATAACGTTATATAGTATTACGTTATGACGTATAACGTTATATAGTATTACGTTATAACGTATAACGTTATATAGTAATACGTTATAACGTATAACGTTATGTAGTATTACGTTATGACGTATAACGTTATATAGTATTACGTTATGACGTATAACGTTATATAGTATTACCATATAACGTATAACGTTATATACTATTACGTTATAACGTTATATAGTATCACCATATAACGTATAACGTTATATAGTATTACGTTGTAACGTATAACGTTATATAGCATTACGTAATAACGTATAACGTTATATAGTATTACGTTATAACGTATAACGTTATATAGTATTACGTTATAACGTTATATAGTATCACCATATAACGTATAACGTTATATAGTATTACGTTATAACGTATAACGTTATATAGTATTACGTTATAACGTATAACGTTATATAGTATTACGTTATAACGTATAACGTTATATAGTATTACGTTATAACGTATAACGTTATGTAGTATTACGTTATGACGTATAACGTTATATAGTATTACGTTATGACGTATAACGTTATATAGTATTACCATATAACGTATAACGTTATATACTATTACGTTATAACGTTATATAGTATGACCATATAACGTATAACGTTATATAGCATTACGTTATAACGTATAACGTTATATAGTACTACGTTATAACGTATAACGTTATATAGTATTACGTTATGACGTATAACGTTATATAGTATTACGTTATAACGTATAACGTTATATAGAATTACGTTATAACGTATATCGTTATATAGTATTACGTTATAACGTATAACTTTATATAGTATTACGTTATAACGTATAACGATACATAGTATCACCATGTAACGTATAACGTTATATAGTATTACGTTATAACGTATAACGTTATATAGTATTGCGTTATAACGTATAACGTTACATAGTATTACGATATAACGTATAACGTTATATAGTATTACCATATAACGTACAACGTTATATAGTATTACGTTATAACGATATATAGTATCACCATGTAACGTATAACGTTATATAGTATTACGTTATAACGTATAACGTTATATAGTATTGCGTTATAACGTATAACGTTACATAGTATTACGATATAACGTATAACGTTATATAGTATTACCATATAACGTACAACGTTATATAGTATTACGTTATAACGTTATATAGTATCACCATATAACGTATAACGTTATATAGTATTACGTTATAACGTATAACGTTATATAGTATTACGTTATAACGTATAACTTTATATATTATTACGTTATAACGTATAACGTTATATAGTATTACGTTATAACGTATAACGTTATATAGTATTACGTTATAACGTATAACGTTATATAGTATTACGTTATAACGTATAACGTTATATAGTATTACGTTAGAACGTATAATGTTATATAGTATTACGTTATGACGTATAACGTTATATAGTATTACGTTATAACGTATAACGTTATGTAGTATTACGTTATGACGTATAACGTTATATAGTATTACGTTATGACGTATAACGTTATATAGTATTACCATATAACGTATAACGTTATATACTATTACGTTATAACGTTATATAGTATCACCATATAACGTATAACGTTATATAGTATTACGTTGTAACGTATAACGTTATATAGCATTACGTTATAACGTATAACGTTATATAGTATTACGTTATAACGTATAACGTTATATACTATTACGTTATAACGTTATATAGTATCACCATATAACGTATAACGTTATATAGTATTACGTTATAACGTATAACGTTATATAGCATTACGTTATAACGTATAACGTTATATAGTACTACGTTATAACGTATAACGTTATATAGTATTACGTTATGACGTATAACGTTATATAGTATTACGTTATAACGTATAACGTTATATAGTAATACGTTATAACGTATAACGTTATGTAGTATTACGTTATGACGTATAACGTTATATAGTATTACGTTATGACGTATAACGTTATATAGTATTACGTTATGACGTATAACGTTATATAGTATTACCATATAACGTATAACGTTATATACTATTACGTTATAACGTTATATAGTATGACCATATAACGTATAACGTTATATAGTATTACGTTATAACGTATAACGTTATGTAGTATTACGTTATGACGTATAACGTTATATAGTATTACGTTATGACGTATAACGTTATATAGTATTACCATATAACGTATAACGTTATATACTATTACGTTATAACGTTATATAGTATCACCATATAACGTATAACGTTATATAGTATTACGTTATAACGTATAACGTTATATAGTATTACGTTATAACGTATAACGTTATATAGTATTACGTTATGACGTATAACGTTATATAGTATTACGTTATAACGTATAACGTTATATAGTATTACGTTATAACGTATAACGTTATGTAGTATTACGTTATGACGTATAACGTTATATAGTATTACGTTATGACGTATAACGTTATATAGTATTACCATATAACGTATAACGTTATATACTATTACGTTATAATGTTATATAGCATCACCATATAACGTATAACGTTATATAGTATTACGTTATAACGTATAACGTTATATAGTATTACGTTATAACGTATAACGTTATATAGTATTACGTTATAACGTATAACGTTATATAGTATTACGTTATATCGTATAACGTTATATAGTATTACGTTATAACGTATAACGTTATATAGTATTACGTTATAACGTATAACGTTATATAGTATTACGTTATATCGTATAACGTTATATAGTATTACCATATAACGTACAACGTTATATACTATTACGTTATAATGTTATATAGCATCACCATATAACGTATAACGTTATATAGTATTACGTTATAACGTATAACGTTATATAGTATTACGTTATAACGTATAACGTTATATAGTATTACGTTATAACGTATAACTTTATATAGTATTACGTTATAACGTATAACGTTATATAGTATTACGTTATAACGTATAACGTTATATAGTATTACGTTATAACGTATAACGTTATATAGTATTACGTTAGAACGTATAACGTTATATAGTATTACGTTATGACGTATAACGTTATATAGTACTACGTTATAACGTATAACGTTATATAGTATAACGTTATAACGTATAACGTTATATAGTATTACGTTATAACGTATAACGATATATAGTATCACCATGTAACGTATAACGTTATATAGTATTACGTTATAACGTATAACGTTATGTAGTATTACGTTATGACGTATAACGTTATATAGTATTACGTTATGACGTATAACGTTATATAGTATTACCATATAACGTATAACGTTATATACTATTACGTTATAACGTTATATAGTAATCACCATATAACGTATAACGTTATATAGTATTACGTTATAACGTATAACGTTATATAGTATTACGTTATAACGTATAAATTTTTATATAGTATTACGTTATGACGTATAACGTTATATAGTATTACGTTATAACGTATAACGTTATATAGTATTACGTTAGAACGTATAACGTTATATAGTATTACGTTATGACGTATAACGTTATATAGTACTACGTTATAACGTATAACGTTATATAGTATTACGTTATAACGTATAACGTTATATAGCATTACGTTATAACGTATAACGTTATATAGTACTACGTTATAACGTATAACGTTATATAGTATTACGTTATGACGTATAACGTTATATAGTATTACGTTATAACGTATAACGTTATATAGTATTACGTTATAACGTATAACGTTATGTAGTATTACGTTATGACGTATAACGTTATATAGTATTACCATATAACGTATAACGTTATATACTATTACGTTATAACGTTATATAGTATGACCATATAACGTATAACGTTATATAGTATTACGTTATAACGTATAACGTTATGTAGTATTACGTTATGACGTATAACGTTATATAGTATTACGTTATGACGTATAACGTTATATAGTATTACCATATAACGTATAACGTTATATACTATTACGTTATAACGTTATATAGTATCACCATATAACGTATAACGTTATATAGTATTACGTTATAACGTATAACGTTATATAGTATTACGTTATAACGTATAAATTTTTATATAGTATTACGTTATGACGTATAACGTTATATAGTATTACGTTATAACGTATAACGTTATATAGTATTACGTTAGAACGTATAACGTTATATAGTATTACGTTATAACGTATAACGTTATATAGTATTACGTTATGACGTATAACGTTATATAGTATTACGTTATAACGTATAACGTTATATAGTAATACGTTATAACGTATAACGTTATGTAGTATTACGTTATGACGTATAACGTTATATAGTATTACGTTATGACGTATAACGTTATATAGTATTACGTTATGACGTATAACGTTATATAGTATTACCATATAACGTATAACGTTATATACTATTACGTTATAACGTTATATAGTATGACCATATAACGTATAACGTTATATAGCATTACGTTATAACGTATAACGTTATGTAGTATTACGTTATGACGTATAACGTTATATAGTATTACGTTATGACGTATAACGTTATATAGTATTACCATATAACGTATAACGTTATATACTATTACGTTATAACGTTATATAGTATCACCATATAACGTATAACGTTATATAGTATTACGTTATAACGTATAACGTTATATAGTATTACGTTATAACGTATAAATTTTTATATAGTATTACGTTATGACGTATAACGTTATATAGTATTACGTTATAACGTATAACGTTATATAGTATTACGTTAGAACGTATAACGTTATATAGTATTACGTTATGACGTATAACGTTATATAGTACTACGTTATAACGTATAACGTTATATAGTATTACGTTATAACGTATAACGTTATATAGCATTACGTTATAACGTATAACGTTATATAGTACTACGTTATAACGTATAACGTTATATAGTATTACGTTATGACGTATAACGTTATATAGTATTACGTTATAACGTATAACGTTATATAGTATTACGTTATAACGTATAACGTTATGTAGTATTACGTTATGACGTATAACGTTATATAGTATTACGTTATGACGTATAACGTTATATAGTATTACCATATAACGTATAGCGTTATATACTATTACGTTATAATGTTATATAGCATCAC
>NW_027184999.1:0-45742 GCF_040668555.2 Bombus flavifrons
TGCAATGCACAACAGTTTAACGTCGAAACAAGCCCAACAGCTCGCAAATCTCTTTGATTTCGTCGATTTTGACTACAACTAGCCGTCATTTCCTTCCCCTTTGAGATATTTCGACGTTTAAAGCGCTCTTTTCACTCTTTTTTACGTGCAGAATGCAATGCACAACAGTTTAAACGTCGAAACAAGCCCAACAGCTCGCAAATCTCTTTGATTTCGTCGATTTTGACTAAAACTAGTCGTCATTTCCTTCCCGTTTGAGATATTTCGACGTTTAAGCGCTCTTTTCACTCCTTTTTACGTGCAGAATGCAATGCACAACAGTTTAAACGTCGAAACAAGCCCAACAGCTCGCAAATCTCTTTGATTTCGTCGATTTTGACTAAAACTAGCCGTCATTTCCTTCCCGTTTGAGATATTTCGACGTTTAAGCGCTCTTTTCACTCCTTTTTACGTGCAGAATGCAGTGCACAACAGTTTAAACGTCGAAACAAGCCGAACAGCTCGCAAATCTCTTTGATTTCGTCGATTTTGACTACAACTAGCCGTCATTTCCTTCCCGTTTGAGATATTTCGACGTTTAAGCGCTCTTTTCACTCCTTTTTACGTGCAGAATGCAATGCACAACAGTTTAAACGTCGAAACAAGCCCAACAGCTCGCAAAATCTCTTTGATATCGTCGATTTTGAAGAAAACTAGCCGTCATTTCCTTCCCGTTTGAGATATTTCGACGTTTAAGCGCTCTTTTCACTCCTTTTTATGTGCAGAATGCAATGCACAACAGTTTAAACGTCGAAACAAGCCCAACAGCTCGCAAATCTCTTTGATTTCGTCGATTTTGACTACAACTAGCCGTCATTTCCTTCCCGTTTGAGATATTTCGACGTTTAAGCGCTCTTTTCACTCCTTTTTACGTGCAGAATGCAATGCACAACAGTTTAAACGTCGAAACAAGCCCTACAGCTCGCAAATCTCTTTGATTTCGTCGATTTTGAAGAAAACTAGCCGTCATTTCCTTCCCGTTTGAGATATTTCGACGTTTAAGCGCTCTTTTCACTCCTTTTTACGTGCAGAATGCAATGCACAACAGTTTAAACGTCGAAACAAGCCCTACAGCTCGCAAATCTCTTTGATTTCGTCGATTTTGTCTAAAACTAGTCGTCATTTCCTTCCCGTTTGAGATATTTCGACGTTTAAGCGCTCTTTTCACTCCTTTTTACGTGCAGAATGCAATGCACAACAGTTTAAACGTCGAAACAAGCCCAACAGCTCGCAAATCTCTTTGATTTCGTCGATTTTGACTAAAACTAGTCGTCATTTCCTTCCCGTTTGAGATATTTCGACGTTTAAGCGCTCTTTTCACTCCTTTTTACGTGCAGAATGCAGTGCACAACAGTTTAAACGTCGAAACAAGCCGAACAGCTCGCAAATCTCTTTGATTTCGTCGATTTTGACTACAACTAGCCGTCATTTCCTTCCGTTTGAGATATTTCGACGTTTAAGCGCTCTTTTCACTCCTTTTTACGTGCAGAATGCAATGCACAACAGTTTAAACGTCGAAACAAGCCCAAAAGCTCGCAAATCTCTTTGATTTCGTCGATTTTGACTAAAACTAGCCGTCATTTCCTTCCCGTTTGAGATATTTCGACGTTTAAGCGCTCTTTTCACTCCTTTTTACGTGCAGAATGCAATGCACAACAGTTTAAACGTCGAAACAAGCCCTACAGCTCGCAAATCTCTTTGATATCGTCGATTTTGAAGAAAACTAGCCGTCATTTCCTTCCCGTTTGAGATATTTCGACGTTTAAGCGCTCTTTTCACTCCTTTTTACGTGCAGAATGCAATGCACAACAGTTTAAACGTCGAAACAAGCCCAACAGCTCGCAAATCTCTTTGATATCGTCGATTTTGAAGAAAACTAGCCGTCATTTCCTTCCCGTTTGAGATATTTCGACGTTTAAGCGCTCTTTTCACTCCTTTTTACGTGCAGAATGCAATGCACAACAGTTTAAACGTCGAAACAAGCCCAACAGCTCGCAAATCTCTTTGATTTCGTCGATTTTGACTACAACTAGCCGTCATTTCCTTCCCCTTTGAGATATTTCGACGTTTAAGCGCTCTTTTCACTCCTTTTTACGTGCAGAATGCAATGCACAACAGTTTAAAACGTCGAAACAAGCCCAACAGCTCGCAAATCTCTTTGATTTCGTCGATTTTGACTACAACTAGCCGTCATTTCCTTCCCGTTTGAGATATTTCGACGTTTAAGCGCTCTTTTCACTCCTTTTTACGTGCAGAATGCAATGCACAACAGTTTAAACGTCGAAACAAGCCCTACAGCTCGCAAATCTCTTTGATTTCGTCGATTTTGAAGAAAACTAGCCGTCATTTCCTTCCCGATTGAGATATTTCGACGTTTAAGCGCTCTTTTCACTCCTTTTTACGTGCAGAATGCAGTGCACAACAGTTTAAAACGTCGAAACAAGCCCAACAGCTCGCAAATCTCTTTGATTTCGTCGATTTTGACTAAAACTAGTCGTCATTTCCTTCCCGTTTGAGATATTTCGACGTTTAAGCGCTCTTTTCACTCCTTTTTACGTGCAGAATGCAATGCACAACAGTTTAAACGTCGAAACAAGCCCAACAGCTCGCAAATCTCTTTGATTTCGTCGATTTTGACTAAAACTAGCCGTCATTTCCTTCCCGTTTGAGATATTTCGACGTTTAAGCGCTCTTTTCACTCCTTTTTACGTGCAGAATGCAGTGCACAACAGTTTAAACGTCGAAACAAGCCGAACAGCTCGCAAATCTCTTTGATTTCGTCGATTTTGACTACAACTAGCCGTCATTTCCTTCCCGTTTGAGATATTTCGACGTTTAAGCGCTCTTTTCACTCCTTTTTACGTGCAGAATGCAATGCACAACAGTTTAAACGTCGAAACAAGCCCAAAAGCTCGCAAATCTCTTTGATTTCGTCGATTTTGACTAAAACTAGCCGTCATTTCCTTCCCGTTTGACATATTTCGATGTTTAAGCGCTCTTTTCACTCCTTTTTACGTGCAGAATGCAATGCACAACAGCTTAAACGTCGAAACAAGCCCAACAGCTCGCAAATCTCTTTGATATCGTCGATTTTGTAGAAAACTAGCCGTCATTTCCTTCCCGTTTGAGATATTTCGACGTTTAAGCGCTCTTTTCACTCCTTTTTACGTGCAGAATGCAATGCACAACAGTTTAAACGTCGAAACAAGCCCAACAGCTCGCAAATCTCTTTGATTTCGTCGATTTTGACTACAACTAGCCGTCATTTCCTTCCCGTTTGAGATATTTCGACGTTTAAGCGCTCTTTTCACTCCTTTTTACGTGCAGAATGCAATGCACAACAGTTTAAACGTCGAAACAAGCCCAAAAGCTCGCAAATCTCTTTGATTCGTCGATTTTGACTAAAACTAGCCGTCATTTCCTTCCCGTTTGACATATTTCGATGTTTAAGCGCCCTTTTCACTCCTTTTTACGTGCAGAATGCAATGCACAACAGCTTAAACGTCGAAACAAGCCCAACAGCTCGCAAATCTCTTTGATATCGTCGATTTTGTAGAAAACTAGCCGTCATTTCCTTCCCGTTTGAGATATTTCGACGTTTAAGCGCTCTTTTCACTCCTTTTTACGTGCAGAATGCAATGCACAACAGTTTAAAACGTCGAAACAAGCCCAACAGCTCGCAAATCTCTTTGATTTCGTCGATTTTGACTACAACTAGCCGTCATTTCCTTCCCGTTTGAGATATTTCGACGTTTAAGCGCTCTTTTCACTCCTTTTTACGTGCAGAATGCAATGCACAACAGTTTAAACGTCGAAACAAGCCCAACAGCTCGCAAATCTCTTTGATTTCGTCGATTTTGAAGAAAACTAGCCGTCATTTCCTTCCCGTTTGAGATATTTCGACGTTTAAGCGCTCTTTTCACTCCTTTTTACGTGCAGAATGCAATGCACAACAGTTTAAACGTCGAAACAAGCCCAACAGCTCGCAAATCTCTTTGATATCGTCGATTTTGAAGAAAACTAGCCGTCATTTCCTTCCCGTTTGAGATATTTCGACGTTTAAGCGCTCTTTTCACTCCTTTTTACGTGCAGAATGCAATGCACAACAGTTTAAACGTCGAAACAAGCCCAACAGCTCGCAAATCTCTTTGATTTCGTCGATTTTGACTACAACTAGCCGTCATTTCCTTCCCCTTTGAGATATTTCGACGTTTAAGCGCTCTTTTCACTCCTTTTTACGTGCAGAATGCAATGCACAACAGTTTAAACGTCGAAACAAGCCCAACAGCTCGCAAATCTCTTTGATTTCGTCGATTTTGACTAAAACTAGTCGTCATTTCCTTCCCGTTTGAGATATTTCGACGTTTAAGCGCTCTTTTCACTCCTTTTTACGTGCAGAATGCAATGCACAACAGTTTAAACGTCGAAACAAGCCCAACAGCTCGCAAATCTCTTTGATTTCGTCGATTTTGACTAAAACTAGCCGTCATTTCCTTCCCGTTTGAGATATTTCGACGTTTAAGCGCTCTTTTCACTCCTTTTTACGTGCAGAATGCAGTGCACAACAGTTTAAACGTCGAAACAAGCCGAACAGCTCGCAAATCTCTTTGATTTCGTCGATTTTGACTACAACTAGCCGTCATTTCCTTCCCGTTTGAGATATTTCGACGTTTAAGCGCTCTTTTCACTCCTTTTTACGTGCAGAATGCAATGCACAACAGTTTAAACGTCGAAACAAGCCCAACAGCTCGCAAATCTCTTTGATATCGTCGATTTTGAAGAAAACTAGCCGTCATTTCCTTCCCGTTTGAGATATTTCGACGTTTAAGCGCTCTTTTCACTCCTTTTTATGTGCAGAATGCAATGCACAACAGTTTAAACGTCGAAACAAGCCCAACAGCTCGCAAATCTCTTTGATTTCGTCGATTTTGACTACAACTAGCCGTCATTTCCTTCCCGTTTGAGATATTTCGACGTTTAAGCGCTCTTTTCACTCCTTTTTACGTGCAGAATGCAATGCACAACAGTTTAAACGTCGAAACAAGCCCTACAGCTCGCAAATCTCTTTGATTTCGTCGATTTTGAAGAAAACTAGCCGTCATTTCCTTCCCGTTTGAGATATTTCGACGTTTAAGCGCTCTTTTCACTCCTTTTTACGTGCAGAATGCAATGCACAACAGTTTAAACGTCGAAACAAGCCCTACAGCTCGCAAATCTCTTTGATTTCGTCGATTTTGTCTAAAACTAGTCGTCATTTCCTTCCCGTTTGAGATATTTCGACGTTTAAGCGCTCTTTTCACTCCTTTTTACGTGCAGAATGCAATGCACAACAGTTTAAACGTCGAAACAAGCCCAACAGCTCGCAAATCTCTTTGATTTCGTCGATTTTGACTAAAACTAGTCGTCATTTCCTTCCCGTTTGAGATATTTCGACGTTTAAGCGCTCTTTTCACTCCTTTTTACGTGCAGAATGCAGTGCACAACAGTTTAAACGTCGAAACAAGCCGAACAGCTCGCAAATCTCTTTGATTTCGTCGATTTTGACTACAACTAGCCGTCATTTCCTTCCCGTTTGAGATATTTCGACGTTTAAGCGCTCTTTTCACTCCTTTTTACGTGCAGAATGCAATGCACAACAGTTTAAACGTCGAAACAAGCCCAAAAGCTCGCAAATCTCTTTGATTTCGTCGATTTTGACTAAAACTAGCCGTCATTTCCTTCCCGTTTGACATATTTCGATGTTTAAGCGCTCTTTTCACTCCTTTTTACGTGCAGAATGCAATGCACAACAGCTTAAACGTCGAAACAAGCCCAACAGCTCGCAAATCTCTTTGATATCGTCGATTTTGTAGAAAACTAGCCGTCATTTCCTTCCCGTTTGAGATATTTCGACGTTTAAGCGCTCTTTTCACTCCTTTTTACGTGCAGAATGCAATGCACAACAGTTTAAACGTCGAAACAAGCCCAACAGCTCGCAAATCTCTTTGATTTCGTCGATTTTGACTACAACTAGCCGTCATTTCCTTCCCGTTTGAGATATTTCGACGTTTAAGCGCTCTTTTCACTCCTTTTTACGTGCAGAATGCAATGCACAACAGTTTAAACGTCGAAACAAGCCCTACAGCTCGCAAATCTCTTTGATTTCGTCGATTTTTGAAGAAAACTAGCCGTCATTTCCTTCCCGTTTGAGATATTTCGACGTTTAAGCGCTCTTTTCACTCCTTTTTACGTGCAGAATGCAATGCACAACAGTTTAAACGTCGAAACAAGCCCTACAGCTCGCAAATCTCTTGATTTCGTCGATTTTGTCTAAAACTAGTCGTCATTTCCTTCCCGTTTGAGATATTTCGACGTTTAAGCGCTCTTTTCACTCCTTTTTACGTGCAGAATGCAATGCACAACAGTTTAAACGTCGAAACAAGCCCAACAGCTCGCAAATCTCTTTGATTTCGTCGATTTTGACTAAAACTAGTCGTCATTTCCTTCCCGTTTGAGATATTTCGACGTTTAAGCGCTCTTTTCACTCCTTTTTACGTGCAGAATGCAGTGCACAACAGTTTAAACGTCGAAACAAGCCGAACAGCTCGCAAATCTCTTTGATTTCGTCGATTTTGACTACAACTAGCCGTCATTTCCTTCCCGTTTGAGATATTTCGACGTTTAAGCGCTCTTTTCACTCCTTTTTACGTGCAGAATGCAATGCACAACAGTTTAAACGTCGAAACAAGCCCAAAAGCTCGCAAATCTCTTTGATTTCGTCGATTTTGACTAAAACTAGCCGTCATTTCCTTCCCGTTTGACATATTTCGATGTTTAAGCGCTCTTTTCACTCCTTTTTACGTGCAGAATGCAATGCACAACAGCTTAAAACGTCGAAACAAGCCCAACAGCTCGCAAATCTCTTTGATATCGTCGATTTTGAAGAAAACTAGCCGTCATTTCCTTCCCGTTTGAGATATTTCGACGTTTAAGCGCTCTTTTCACTCCTTTTTACGTGCAGAATGCAATGCACAACAGTTTAAAACGTCGAAACAAGCCAACAGCTCGCAAATCTCTTTGATTTCGTCGATTTTGACTACAACTAGCCGTCATTTCCTTCCCGTTTGAGATATTTCGACGTTTAAGCGCTCTTTTCACTCCTTTTTACGTGCAGAATGCAATGCACAACAGTTTAAACGTCGAAACAAGCCCAACAGCTCGCAAATCTCTTTGATTTCGTCGATTTTGAAGAAAACTAGCCGTCATTTCCTTCCCGTTTGAGATATTTCGACGTTTAAGCGCTCTTTTCACTCCTTTTTACGTGCAGAATGCAATGCACAACAGTTTAAACGTCGAAACAAGCCCTACAGCTCGCAAATCTCTTTGATATCGTCGATTTTGAAGAAAACTAGCCGTCATTTCCTTCCCGTTTGAGATATTTCGACGTTTAAGCGCTCTTTTCACTCCTTTTTACGTGCAGAATGCAATGCACAACAGTTTAAAACGTCGAAACAAGCCCAACAGCTCGCAAATCTCTTTGATATCGTCGATTTTGAAGAAAACTAGCCGTCATTTCCTTCCCGTTTGAGATATTTCGACGTTTAAGCGCTCTTTTCACTCCTTTTTACGTGCAGAATGCAATGCACAACAGTTTAAACGTCGAAACAAGCCCAACAGCTCGCAAATCTCTTTGATATCGTCGATTTTGAAGAAAACTAGCCGTCATTTCCTTCCCGTTTGAGATATTTCGACGTTTAAGCGCTCTTTTCACTCCTTTTTATGTGCAGAATGCAATGCACAACAGTTTAAACGTCGAAACAAGCCCAACAGCTCGCAAATCTCTTTGATTTCGTCGATTTTGACTACAACTAGCCGTCATTTCCTTCCCGTTTGAGATATTTCGACGTTTAAGCGCTCTTTTCACTCCTTTTTACGTGCAGAATGCAATGCACAACAGTTTAAACGTCGAAACAAGCCCTACAGCTCGCAAATCTCTTTGATTTCGTCGATTTTGAAGAAAACTAGCCGTCATTTCCTTCCCGTTTGAGATATTTCGACGTTTAAGCGCTCTTTTCACTCCTTTTTACGTGCAGAATGCAATGCACAACAGTTTAAACGTCGAAACAAGCCCTACAGCTCGCAAATCTCTTTGATTTCGTCGATTTTGTCTAAAACTAGTCGTCATTTCCTTCCCGTTTGAGATATTTCGACGTTTAAGCGCTCTTTTCACTCCTTTTTACGTGCAGAATGCAATGCACAACAGTTTAAAACGTCGAAACAAGCCCTACAGCTCGCAAATCTCTTTGATTTCGTCGATTTTGAAGAAAACTAGCCGTCATTTCCTTCCCGTTTGAGATATTTCGACGTTTAAGCGCTCTTTTCACTCCTTTTTACGTGCAGAATGCAATGCACAACAGTTTAAACGTCGAAACAAGCCCTACAGCTCGCAAATCTCTTTGATTTCGTCGATTTTGTCTAAAACTAGTCGTCATTTCCTTCCCGTTTGAGATATTTCGACGTTTAAGCGCTCTTTTCACTCCTTTTTACGTGCAGAATGCAATGCACAACAGTTTAAACGTCGAAACAAGCCCAACAGCTCGCAAATCTCTTTGATTTCGTCGATTTTGACTAAAACTAGTCGTCATTTCCTTCCCGTTTGAGATATTTCGACGTTTAAGCGCTCTTTTCACTCCTTTTTACGTGCAGAATGCAATGCACAACAGTTTAAACGTCGAAACAAGCCCAACAGCTCGCAAATCTCTTTGATTTCGTCGATTTTGACTAAAACTAGCCGTCATTTCCTTCCCGTTTGAGATATTTCGACGTTTAAGCGCTCTTTTCACTCCTTTTTACGTGCAGAATGCAGTGCACAACAGTTTAAACGTCGAAACAAGCCGAACAGCTCGCAAATCTCTTTGATTTCGTCGATTTTGACTACAACTAGCCGTCATTTCCTTCCCGTTTGAGATATTTCGACGTTTAAGCGCTCTTTTCACTCCTTTTTACGTGCAGAATGCAATGCACAACAGTTTAAACGTCGAAACAAGCCCAACAGCTCGCAAATCTCTTTGATATCGTCGATTTTGAAGAAAACTAGCCGTCATTTCCTTCCCGTTTGAGATATTTCGACGTTTAAGCGCTCTTTTCACTCCTTTTTACGTGCAGAATGCAATGCACAACAGTTTAAACGTCGAAACAAGCCCAACAGCTCGCAAATCTCTTTGATTTCGTCGATTTTGACTACAACTAGCCGTCATTTCCTTCCCGTTTGAGATATTTCGACGTTTAAGCGCTCTTTTCACTCCTTTTTACGTGCAGAATGCAATGCACAACAGTTTAAACGTCGAAACAAGCCCAACAGCTCGCAAATCTCTTTGATTTCGTCGATTTTGAAGAAAACTAGCCGTCATTTCCTTCCCGTTTGAGATATTTCGACGTTTAAGCGCTCTTTTCACTCCTTTTTACGTGCAGAATGCAATGCACAACAGTTTAAACGTCGAAACAAGCCCTACAGCTCGCAAATCTCTTTGATATCGTCGATTTTGAAGAAAACTAGCCGTCATTTCCTTCCCGTTTGAGATATTTCGACGTTTAAGCGCTCTTTTCACTCCTTTTTACGTGCAGAATGCAATGCACAACAGTTTAAACGTCGAAACAAGCCCTACAGCTCGCAAATCTCTTTGATTTCGTCGATTTTGAAGAAAACTAGCCGTCATTTCCTTCCCGTTTGAGATATTTCGACGTTTAAGCGCTCTTTTCACTCCTTTTTACGTGCAGAATGCAATGCACAACAGTTTAAACGTCGAAACAAGCCCTACAGCTCGCAAATCTCTTTGATTTCGTCGATTTTGTCTAAAACTAGTCGTCATTTCCTTCCCGTTTGAGATATTTCGACGTTTAAGCGCTCTTTTCACTCCTTTTTACGTGCAGAATGCAATGCACAACAGTTTAAACGTCGAAACAAGCCCAACAGCTCGCAAATCTCTTTGATTTCGTCGATTTTGACTAAAACTAGTCGTCATTTCCTTCCCGTTTGAGATATTTCGACGTTTAAGCGCTCTTTTCACTCCTTTTTACGTGCAGAATGCAATGCACAACAGTTTAAACGTCGAAACAAGCCCAACAGCTCGCAAATCTCTTTGATTTCGTCGATTTTGACTAAAACTAGCCGTCATTTCCTTCCCGTTTGAGATATTTCGACGTTTAAGCGCTCTTTTCACTCCTTTTTACGTGCAGAATGCAGTGCACAACAGTTTAAACGTCGAAACAAGCCCAACAGCTCGCAAATCTCTTTGATATCGTCGATTTTGAAGAAAACTAGCCGTCATTTCCTTCCCGTTTGAGATATTTCGACGTTTAAGCGCTCTTTTCACTCCTTTTTACGTGCAGAATGCAATGCACGACAGTTTAAACGTCGAAACAAGCCCAACAGCTCGCAAATCTCTTTGATTTCGTCGATTTTGACTACAACTAGCCGTCATTTCCTTCCCCTTTGAGATATTTCGACGTTTAAGCGCTCTTTTCACTCCTTTTTACGTGCAGAATGCAATGCACAACAGTTTAAACGTCGAAACAAGCCCAACAGCTCGCAAATCTCTTTGATTTCGTCGATTTTGAAGAAAACTAGCCGTCATTTCCTTCCCGTTTGAGATATTTCGACGTTTAAGCGCTCTTTTCACTCCTTTTTACGTGCAGAATGCAATGCACAACAGTTTAAACGTCGAAACAAGCCCTACAGCTCGCAAATCTCTTTGATATCGTCGATTTTGAAGAAAACTAGCCGTCATTTCCTTCCCGTTTGAGATATTTCGACGTTTAAGCGCTCTTTTCACTCCTTTTTACGTGCAGAATGCAATGCACAACAGTTTAAACGTCGAAACAAGCCCAACAGCTCGCAAATCTCTTTGATATCGTCGATTTGAAGAAAACTAGCCGTCATTTCCTTCCCGTTTGAGATATTTCGACGTTTAAGCGCTCTTTTCACTCCTTTTTACGTGCAGAATGCAATGCACAACAGTTTAAACGTCGAAACAAGCCCAACAGCTCGCAAATCTCTTTGATTTCGTCGATTTTGACTACAACTAGCCGTCATTTCCTTCCCCTTTGAGATATTTCGACGTTTAAGCGCTCTTTTCACTCCTTTTTACGTGCAGAATGCAATGCACAACAGTTTAAACGTCGAAACAAGCCCAACAGCTCGCAAATCTCTTTGATTTCGTCGATTTTGAAGAAAACTAGCCGTCATTTCCTTCCCGTTTGAGATATTTCGACGTTTAAGCGCTCTTTTCACTCCTTTTTACGTGCAGAATGCAATGCACAACAGTTTAAACGTCGAAACAAGCCCTACAGCTCGCAAATCTCTTTGATTTCGTCGATTTTGAAGAAAACTAGCCGTCATTTCCTTCCCGTTTGAGATATTTCGACGTTTAAGCGCTCTTTTCACTCCTTTTTACGTGCAGAATGCAATGCACAACAGTTTAAACGTCGAAACAAGCCCAACAGCTCGCAAATCTCTTTGATTTCGTCGATTTTGAAGAAAACTAGCCGTCATTTCCTTCCCGTTTGAGATATTTCGACGTTTAAGCGCTCTTTTCACTCCTTTTTACGTGCAGAATGCAATGCACAACAGTTTAAACGTCGAAACAAGCCCTACAGCTCGCAAATCTCTTTGATTTCGTCGATTTTGACTAAAACTAGTCGTCATTTCCTTCCCGTTTGAGATATTTCGACGTTTAAGCGCTCTTTTCACTCCTTTTTACGTGCAGAATGCAATGCACAACAGTTTAAACGTCGAAACAAGCCCAACAGCTCGCAAATCTCTTTGATTTCGTCGATTTTGACTAAAACTAGCCGTCATTTCCTTCCCGTTTGAGATATTTCGACGTTTAAGCGCTCTTTTCACTCCTTTTTACGTGCAGAATGCAGTGCACAACAGTTTAAACGTCGAAACAAGCCGAACAGCTCGCAAATCTCTTTGATTTCGTCGATTTTGACTACAACTAGCCGTCATTTCCTTCCCGTTTGAGATATTTCGACGTTTAAGCGCTCTTTTCACTCCTTTTTACGTGCAGAATGCAATGCACAACAGTTTAAACGTCGAAACAAGCCCAAAAGCTCGCAAATCTCTTTGATTTCGTCGATTTTGACTAAAACTAGCCGTCATTTCCTTCCCGTTTGACATATTTCGATGTTTAAGCGCTCTTTTCACTCCTTTTTACGTGCAGAATGCAATGCACAACAGCTTAAACGTCGAAACAAGCCGAACAGCTCGCAAATCTCTTTGATTTCGTCGATTTTGACTACAACTAGCCGTCATTTCCTTCCCGTTTGAGATATTTCGACGTTTAAGCGCTCTTTTCACTCCTTTTTACGTGCAGAATGCAATGCACAACAGTTTAAACGTCGAAACAAGCCCAACAGCTCGCAAATCTCTTTGATTTCGTCGATTTTGACTACAACTAGCCGTCATTTCCTTCCCCTTTGAGATATTTCGACGTTTAAGCGCTCTTTTCACTCCTTTTTACGTGCAGAATGCAATGCACAACAGTTTAAACGTCGAAACAAGCCCAACAGCTCGCAAATCTCTTTGATTTCGTCGATTTTGACTACAACTAGCCGTCATTTCCTTCCCGTTTGAGATATTTCGACGTTTAAGCGCTCTTTTCACTCCTTTTTACGTGCAGAATGCAATGCACAACAGTTTAAACGTCGAAACAAGCCCTACAGCTCGCAAATCTCTTTGATTTCGTCGATTTTGAAGAAAACTAGCCGTCATTTCCTTCCCGTTTGAGATATTTCGACGTTTAAGCGCTCTTTTCACTCCTTTTTACGTGCAGAATGCAATGCACAACAGTTTAAACGTCGAAACAAGCCCTACAGCTCGCAAATCTCTTTGATATCGTCGATTTTGAAGAAAACTAGCCGTCATTTCCTTCCCGTTTGAGATATTTCGACGTTTAAGCGCTCTTTTCACTCCTTTTTACGTGCAGAATGCAATGCACAACAGTTTAAACGTCGAAACAAGCCCAACAGCTCGCAAATCTCTTTGATTTCGTCGATTTTGACTACAACTAGCCGTCATTTCCTTCCCGTTTGAGATATTTCGACGTTTAAGCGCTCTTTTCACTCCTTTTTACGTGCAGAATGCAATGCACAACAGTTTAAACGTCGAAACAAGCCCTACAGCTCGCAAATCTCTTTGATTTCGTCGATTTTGAAGAAAACTAGCCGTCATTTCCTTCCCGTTTGAGATATTTCGACGTTTAAGCGCTCTTTTCACTCCTTTTTACGTGCAGAATGGAATGCACAACAGTTTAAACGTCGAAACAAGCCCTACAGCTCGCAAATCTCTTTGATTTCGTCGATTTTGTCTAAAACTAGTCGTCATTTCCTTCCCGTTTGAGATATTTCGACGTTTAAGCGCTCTTTTCACTCCTTTTTACGTGCAGAATGCAATGCACAACAGTTTAAACGTCGAAACAAGCCCAACAGCTCGCAAATCTCTTTGATTTCGTCGATTTTGACTAAAACTAGTCGTCATTTCCTTCCCGTTTGAGATATTTCGACGTTTAAGCGCTCTTTTCACTCCTTTTTACGTGCAGAATGCAATGCACAACAGTTTAAACGTCGAAACAAGCCCAACAGCTCGCAAATCTCTTTGATTTCGTCGATTTTGACTAAAACTAGCCGTCATTTCCTTCCCGTTTGAGATATTTCGACGTTTAAGCGCTCTTTTCACTCCTTTTTACGTGCAGAATGCAGTGCACAACAGTTTAAACGTCGAAACAAGCCGAACAGCTCGCAAATCTCTTTGATTTCGTCGATTTTGACTACAACTAGCCGTCATTTCCTTCCCGTTTGAGATATTTCGACGTTTAAGCGCTCTTTTCACTCCTTTTTACGTGCAGAATGCAATGCACAACAGTTTAAACGTCGAAACAAGCCCAAAAGCTCGCAAATCTCTTTGATTTCGTCGATTTTGACTAAAACTAGCCGTCATTTCCTTCCCGTTTGACATATTTCGATGTTTAAGCGCTCTTTTCACTCCTTTTTACGTGCAGAATGCAATGCACAACAGCTTAAACGTCGAAACAAGCCCAACAGCTCGCAAATCTCTTTGATATCGTCGATTTTGAAGAAAACTAGCCGTCATTTCCTTCCCGTTTGAGATATTTCGACGTTTAAGCGCTCTTTTCACTCCTTTTTACGTGCAGAATGCAATGCACAACAGTTTAAACGTCGAAACAAGCCCAACAGCTCGCAAATCTCTTTGATTTCGTCGATTTTGACTACAACTAGCCGTCATTTCCTTCCCGTTTGAGATATTTCGACGTTTAAGCGCTCTTTTCACTCCTTTTTACGTGCAGAATGCAATGCACAACAGTTTAAACGTCGAAACAAGCCCAACAGCTCGCAAATCTCTTTGATTTCGTCGATTTTGAAGAAAACTAGCCGTCATTTCCTTCCCGTTTGAGATATTTCGACGTTTAAGCGCTCTTTTCACTCCTTTTTACGTGCAGAATGCAATGCACAACAGTTTAAACGTCGAAACAAGCCCAACAGCTCGCAAATCTCTTTGATATCGTCGATTTTGAAGAAAACTAGCCGTCATTTCCTTCCCGTTTGAGATATTTCGACGTTTAAGCGCTCTTTTCACTCCTTTTTATGTGCAGAATGCAATGCACAACAGTTTAAACGTCGAAACAAGCCCAACAGCTCGCAAATCTCTTTGATTTCGTCGATTTTGACTACAACTAGCCGTCATTTCCTTCCCGTTTGAGATATTTCGACGTTTAAGCGCTCTTTTCACTCCTTTTTACGTGCAGAATGCAATGCACAACAGTTTAAACGTCGAAACAAGCCCTACAGCTCGCAAATCTCTTTGATTTCGTCGATTTTGAAGAAAACTAGCCGTCATTTCCTTCCCGTTTGAGATATTTCGACGTTTAAGCGCTCTTTTCACTCCTTTTTACGTGCAGAATGCAATGCACAACAGTTTAAACGTCGAAACAAGCCCTACAGCTCGCAAATCTCTTTGATTTCGTCGATTTTGTCTAAAACTAGTCGTCATTTCCTTCCCGTTTGAGATATTTCGACGTTTAAGCGCTCTTTTCACTCCTTTTTACGTGCAGAATGCAATGCACAACAGTTTAAACGTCGAAACAAGCCCAACAGCTCGCAAATCTCTTTGATTTCGTCGATTTTGACTAAAACTAGTCGTCATTTCCTTCCCGTTTGAGATATTTCGACGTTTAAGCGCTCTTTTCACTCCTTTTTACGTGCAGAATGCAATGCACAACAGTTTAAACGTCGAAACAAGCCCAACAGCTCGCAAATCTCTTTGATTTCGTCGATTTTGACTAAAACTAGCCGTCATTTCCTTCCCGTTTGAGATATTTCGACGTTTAAGCGCTCTTTTCACTCCTTTTTACGTGCAGAATGCAGTGCACAACAGTTTAAACGTCGAAACAAGCCCAACAGCTCGCAAATCTCTTTGATATCGTCGATTTTGAAGAAAACTAGCCGTCATTTCCTTCCCGTTTGAGATATTTCGACGTTTAAGCGCTCTTTTCACTCCTTTTTACGTGCAGAATGCAATGCACGACAGTTTAAACGTCGAAACAAGCCCAACAGCTCGCAAATCTCTTTGATTTCGTCGACTTTGACTAAAACTAGCCGTCATTTCCTTCCCGTTTGACATATTTCGATGTTTAAGCGCTCTTTTCACTCCTTTTTACGTGCAGAATGCAATGCACAACAGTTTAAACGTCGAAACAAGCCCTACAGCTCGCAAATCTCTTTGATTTCGTCGATTTTGAAGAAAACTAGCTGTCATTTCCTTCCCGTTTGAGATATTTCGACGTTTAAGCGCTCTTTTCACTCCTTTTTACGTGCAGAATGCAATGCACAACAGTTTAAACGTCGAAACAAGCCCAACAGCTCGCAAATCTCTTTGATTTCGTCGATTTTGAAGAAAACTAGCCGTCATTTCCTTCCCGTTTGAGATATTTCGACGTTTAAGCGCTCTTTTCACTCCTTCTTACGTGCAGAATGCAATGCACAACAGTTTAAACGTCGAAACAAGCCCTACAGCTCGCAAATCTCTTTGATTTCGTCGATTTTGACTAAAACTAGTCGTCATTTCCTTCCCGTTTGAGATATTTCGACGTTTAAGCGCTCTTTTCACTCCTTTTTACGTGCAGAATGCAATGCACAACAGTTTAAACGTCGAAACAAGCCCTACAGCTAGCAAATCTCTTTGATTTCGTCGATTTTGAAGAAAACTAGCCGTCATTTCCTTCCGTTTGACATATTTCGATGTTTAAGCGCTCTTTTCACTCCTTTTTACGTGCAGAATGCAATGCACAACAGTTTAAACGTCGAAACAAGCCCAACAGCTCGCAAATCTCTTTGATTTCGTCGATTTTGACTACAACTAGCCGTCATTTCCTTCCCGTTTGAGATATTTCGACGTTTAAGCGCTCTTTTCACTCCTTTTTACGTGCAGAATGCAATGCACAACAGTTTAAACGTCGAAACAAGCCCAACAGCTCGCAAATCTCTTTGATTTCGTCGATTTTGAAGAAAACTAGCCGTCATTTCCTTCCCGTTTGAGATATTTCGACGTTTAAGCGCTCTTTTCACTCCGTTTTACGTGCAGAATGCAATGCACAACAGTTTAAACGTCGAAACAAGCCCTACAGCTCGCAAATCTCTTTGATATCGTCGATTTTGAAGAAAACTAGCCGTCATTTCCTTCCCGTTTGAGATATTTCGACGTTTAAGCGCTCTTTTCACTCCTTTTTACGTGCAGAATGCAATGCACAACAGTTTAAACGTCGAAACAAGCCCAACAGCTCGCAAATCTCTTTGATATCGTCGATTTTGAAGAAAACTAGCCGTCATTTCCTTCCCGTTTGAGATATTTCGACGTTTAAGCGCTCTTTTCACTCCTTTTTACGTGCAGAATGCAATGCACAACAGTTTAAACGTCGAAACAAGCCCAACAGCTCGCAAATCTCTTTGATTTCGTCGATTTTGACTACAACTAGCCGTCATTTCCTTCCCCTTTGAGATATTTCGACGTTTAAGCGCTCTTTTCACTCCTTTTTACGTGCAGAATGCAATGCACAACAGTTTAAACGTCGAAACAAGCCCAACAGCTCGCAAATCTCTTTGATTTCGTCGATTTTGAAGAAAACTAGCCGTCATTTCCTTCCCGTTTGAGATATTTCGACGTTTAAGCGCTCTTTTCACTCCTTTTTACGTGCAGAATGCAATGCACAACAGTTTAAACGTCGAAACAAGCCCTACAGCTCGCAAATCTCTTTGATATCGTCGATTTTGAAGAAAACTAGCCGTCATTTCCTTCCCGTTTGAGATATTTCGACGTTTAAGCGCTCTTTTCACTCCTTTTTACGTGCAGAATGCAATGCACAACAGTTTAAACGTCGAAACAAGCCCAACAGCTCGCAAATCTCTTTGATTTCGTCGATTTTGACTACAACTAGCCGTCATTTCCTTCCCGTTTGAGATATTTCGACGTTTAAGCGCTCTTTTCACTCCTTTTTACGTGCAGAATGCAATGCACAACAGCTTAAACGTCGAAACAAGCCCAACAGCTCGCAAATCTCTTTGATATCGTCGATTTTGAAGAAAACTAGCCGTCATTTCCTTCCCGTTTGAGATATTTCGACGTTTAAGCGCTCTTTTCACTCCTTTTTACGTGCAGAATGCAATGCACAACAGTTTAAACGTCGAAACAAGCCCAACAGCTCGCAAATCTCTTTGATTTCGTCGATTTTGAAGAAAACTAGCCGTCATTTCCTTCCCCTTTGAGATATTTCGACGTTTAAGCGCTCTTTTCACTCCTTTTTACGTGCAGAATGCAATGCACAACAGTTTAAACGTCGAAACAAGCCCTACAGCTCGCAAATCTCTTTGATATCGTCGATTTTGAAGAAAACTAGCCGTCATTTCCTTCCCGTTTGAGATATTTCGACGTTTAAGCACTCTTTTCACTCCTTTTTACGTGCAGAATGCAATGCACAACAGTTTAAACGTCGAAACAAGCCCAACAGCTCGCAAATCTCTTTGATTTCATCGGTTTTGACTACAACTAGCCGTCATTTCCTTCCCGTTTGAGATATTTCGACGTTTAAGCGCTCTTTTCACTCCTTTTTACGTGCAGAATGCAATGCACAACAGTTTAAACGTCGAAACAAGCCCAACAGCTCGCAAATCTCTTTGATTTCGTCGGTTTTGACTACAACTAGCCGTCATTTCCTTCCCGTTTGAGATATTTCGACGTTTAAGCGCTCTTTTCACTCCTTTTTACGTGCAGAATGCAATGCACAACAGTTTAAACGTCGAAACAAGACCAACAGCTCGCAAATCTCTTTGATTTCGTCGATTTTGACTACAACTAGCCGTCATTTCCTTCCCGTTTGAGATATTTCGACGTTTAAGCGCTCTTTTCACTCCTTTTTACGTGCAGAATGCAATGCACAACAGTTTAAACATCGAAACAAGCCCAACAGCTCGCAAATCTCTTTGATTTCGTCGATTTTGAAGAAAACTAGCCGTCATTTCCTTCCCGTTTGAGATATTTCGACGTTTAAGCGCTCTTTTCACTCCTTTTTACGTGCAGAATGCAATGCACAACAGTTTAAACGTCGAAACAAGCCCAACAGCTCGCAAATCTCTTTGATTTCGTCGGTTTTGACTAAAACTAGCCGTCATTTCCTTCCCGCTTGAGATATTTCGACGTTTAAGCGCTCTTTTCACTCCATTTTACGTGCAGAATGCAATGCACAACAGTTTAAACGTCGAAACAAGCACTACAGCTCGCAAATCTCTTTGATTTCGTCGATTTTGAAGAAAACTAGCCGTCATTTCCTTCCCGTTTGAGATATTTCGACGTTTAAGCGCTCTTTTCACTCCTTTTTACGTGCAGAATGCAATGCACAACAGTTTAAACGTCGAAACAAGCCCTACAGCTAGCAAATCGCTTTGATTTCGTCGATTTTGACTAAAACTAGCCGTCATTTCCTTCCCGTTTGAGATATTTCGATGTTTAAGCGCTCTTTTCACTCCTTTTTACGTGCAGAATGCAATGCACAACAGTTTAAACGTCGAAACAAGCCCAACAGCTCGCAAATCTCTTTGATTTCGTCCATTTTGACTAAAACTAGCCGTCATTTCCTTCCCGTTTGAGATATTTCGACGTTTAAGCGCTCTTTTCACTCCTTTTTACGTGCAGAATGCAATGCACAACAGTTTAAACGTCTAAACAAGCCCAACAGCTCGCAAATCTCTTTGATTTCGTCGATTTTGAATACAACTAGCCGTCATTTCCTTCCCGTTTGAGATATTTCGACGTTTAAGCGCTCTTTTCACTCCTTTTTACGTGCAGAATGCAATGCACAACAGTTTAAACGTCGAAACAAGCCCAAAAGCTCGCAAATCTCTTTGATTTCGTCGATTTTGACTAAAACTAGCCGTCATTTCCTTCCCGTTTGACATATTTCGATGTTTAAGCGCTCTTTTCACTCCTTTTTACGTGCAGAATGCAATGCACAACAGTTTAAACGTCGAAACAAGCCCAACAGCTCGCAAATCTCTTTGATATCGTCGATTTTGAAGAAAACTAGCCGTCATTTCCTTCCCGTTTGAGATATTTCGACGTTTAAGCGCTCTTTTCACTCCTTTTTACGTGCAGAATGCAATGCACAACAGTTTAAACGTCGAAACAAGCCCCACAGCTCGCAAATCTCTTTGATTTCGTCGGTTTTGACTACAACTAGCCGTCATTTCCTTCCCGTTTGAGATATTTCGACGTTTAAGCGCTCTTTTCACTCCTTTTTACGTGCAGAATGCAATGCACAACAGTTTAAACGTCGAAACAAGCCCAACAGCTCGCAAATCTCTTTGATTTCGTCGATTTTGAAGAAAACTAGCCGTCATTTCCTTCCCGTTTGAGATATTTCGACGTTTAAGCGCTCTTTTCACTCCTTTTTACGTGCAGAATGCAATGCACAACAGTTTAAACATCGAAACAAGCCCAACAACTCGCAAATCTCTTTGATTTCGTCGATTTTGAAGAAAACTAGCCGTCATTTCCTTCCCGTTTGAGATATTTCGACGTTTAAGCGCTCTTTTCACTCCTTTTTACGTGCAGAATGCAATGCACAACAGTTTAAACGTCGAAACAAGCCCAACAGCTCGCAAATCTCTTTGATTTCGTCGATTTTGACTAAAACTAGCCGTCATTTCCTTCCCGCTTGAGATATTTCGACGTTTAAGCGCTCTTTTCACTCCATTTTACGTGCAGAATGCAATGCACAACAGTTTAAACGTCGAAACAAGCACTACAGCTCGCAAATCTCTTTGATTTCGTCGATTTTGAAGAAAACTAGCCGTCATTTCCTTCCCGTTTGAGATATTTCGACGTTTAAGCGCTCTTTTCACTCCTTTTTACGTGCAGAATGCAATGCACAACAGTTTAAACGTCGAAACAAGCCCTACAGCTCGCAAATCTCTTTGATTTCGTCGATTTTGAAGAAAACTAGCCGTCATTTCCTTCCCGTTTGAGATATTTCGACGTTTAAGCGCTCTTTTCACTCCTTTTTACGTGCAGAATGCAATGCACAACAGTTTAAACGTCGAAACAAGCCCTACAGCTCGCAAATCTCTTTGATTTCGTCGATTTTGAAGAAAACTAGCCGTCATTTCCTTCCCGTTTGAGATATTTCGACGTTTAAGCGCTCTTTTCACTCCTTTTTACGTGCAGAATGCAATGCACAACAGTTTAAACGTCGAAACAAGCCCTACAGCTCGCAAATCTCTTTGATTTCGTCGATTTTGACTAAAACTAGCCGTCATTTCCTTCCCGTTTGAGATATTTCGACGTTTAAGCGCTCTTTTCACTCCTTTTTACGTGCAGAATGCAATGCACAACAGTTTAAACGTCGAAACAAGACCAACAGCTCGCAAATCTCTTTGATTTCGTCGATTTTGAAGAAAACTAGCCGTCATTTCCTTCCCGTTTGAGATATTTCGACGTTTAAGCGCTCTTTTCACTCCTTTTTACGTGCAGAATGCAATGCACAACAGTTTAAACGTCGAAACAAGCCCTACAGCTCGCAAATCTCTTTGATTTCGTCGATTTTGAAGAAAACTAGCCGTCATTTCCTTCCCGTTTGAGATATTTCGACTTTTAAGCGCTCTTTTCACTCCTTTTTACGTGCAGAATGCAATGCACAACAGTTTAAACGTCGAAACAAGACCAACAGCTCGCAAATCTCTTTGATTTCGTCGATTTTGACTACAACTAGCCGTCATTTCCTTCCCGTTTGAGATATTTCGACGTTTAAGCGCTCTTTTCACTCCTTTTTACGTGCAGAATGCAATGCACAACAGTTTAAACGTCGAAACAAGCCCAAAAGCTCGCAAATCTCTTTGATTTCGTCGATTTTGACTAAAACTAGCCGTCATTTCCTTCCCGTTTGACATATTTCGATGTTTAAGCGCTCTTTTCACTCCTTTTTACGTGCAGAATGCAATGCACAACAGCTTAAACGTCGAAACAAGCCCAACAGCTCGCAAATCTCTTTGATATCGTCGATTTTGAAGAAAACTAGCCGTCATTTCCTTCCCGTTTGAGATATTTCGACGTTTAAGCGCTCTTTTCACTCCTTTTTACGTGCAGAATGCAATGCACAACAGTTTAAACGTCGAAACAAGCCGTACAGCTCGCAAATCTCTTTGATATCGTCGATTTTGAAGAAAACTAGCCGTCATTTCCTTCCCGTTTGAGATATTTCGACGTTTAAGCGCTCTTTTCACTCCTTTTTACGTGCAGAATGCAATGCACAACAGTTTAAACGTCGAAACAAGCCCAACAGCTCGCAAATCTCTTTGATTTCGTCGGTTTTGACTACAACTAGCCGTCATTTCCTTCCCGTTTGAGATATTTCGACGTTTAAGCGCTCTTTTCACTCCTTTTTACGTGCAGAATGCAATGCACAACAGTTTAAACGTCGAAACAAGCACTACAGCTCGCAAATCTCTTTGATTTCGTCGATTTTGAAGAAAACTAGCCGTCATTTCCTTCCCGTTTGAGATATTTCGACGTTTAAGCGCTCTTTTCACTCCTTTTTACGTGCAGAATGCAATGCACAACAGTTTAAACGTCGAAACAAGCCCAAAAGCTCGCAAATCTCTTTGATTTCGTCGATTTTGACTAAAACTAGCCGTCATTTCCTTCCCGTTTGACATATTTCGATGTTTAAGCGCTCTTTTCACTCCTTTTTACGTGCAGAATGCAATGCACAACAGCTTAAACGTCGAAACAAGCCCAACAGCTCGCAAATCTCTTTGATTTCGTCGATTTTGAAGAAAACTAGCCGTCATTTCCTTCCCGTTTGAGATATTTCGACGTTTAAGCGCTCTTTTCACTCCTTTTTACGTGCAGAATGCAATGCACAACAGTTTAAACGTCGAAACAAGCCCAACAGCTCGCAAATCTCTTTGATTTCGTCGATTTTGACTAAAACTAGCCGTCATTTCCTTCCCGTTTGAGATATTTCGACGTTTAAGCGCTCTTTTCACTCCATTTTACGTGCAGAATGCAATGCACAACAGTTTAAACGTCGAAACAAGCCCAACAGCTCGCAAATCTCTTTGATTTCGTCGATTTTGAAGAAAACTAGCCGTCATTTCCTTCCCGTTTGAGATATTTCGACGTTTAAGCGCTCTTTTCACTCCTTTTTACGTGCAGAATGCAATGCACAACAGTTTAAACGTCGAAACAAGCCCAAAAGCTCGCAAATCTCTTTGATTTCGTCGATTTTGACTAAAACTAGCCGTCATTTCCTTCCCGTTTGACATATTTCGATGTTTAAGCGCTCTTTTCACTCCTTTTTACGTGCAGAATGCAATGCACAACAGCTTAAACGTCGAAACAAGCCCAACAGCTCGCAAATCTCTTTGATATCGTCGATTTTGAAGAAAACTAGCCGTCATTTCCTTCCCGTTTGAGATATTTCGACGTTTAAGCGCTCTTTTCACTCCTTTTTACGTGCAGAATGCAATGCACAACAGTTTAAACGTCGAAACAAGCCCAACAGCTCGCAAATCTCTTTGATTTCGTCGATTTTGACTACAACTAGCCGTCATTTCCTTCCCGTTTGAGATATTTCGACGTTTAAGCGCTCTTTTCACTCCTTTTTACGTGCAGAATGCAATGCACAACAGTTTAAACGTCGAAACAAGCCCAACAGCTCGCAAATCTCTTTGATTTCGTCGATTTTGACTACAACTAGCCGTCATTTCCTTCCCGTTTGAGATATTTCGACGTTTAAGCGCTCTTTTCACTCCTTTTTACGTGCAGAATGCAATGCACAACAGTTTAAACGTCGAAACAAGCCGTACAGCTCGCAAATCTCTTTGATATCGTCGATTTTGAAGAAAACTAGCCGTCATTTCCTTCCCGTTTGAGATATTTCGACGTTTAAGCGCTCTTTTCACTCCTTTTTACGTGCAGAATGCAATGCACAACAGTTTAAACGTCGAAACAAGCCCAACAGCTCGCAAATCTCTTTGATTTCGTCGGTTTTGACTACAACTAGCCGTCATTTCCTTCCCGTTTGAGATATTTCGACGTTTAAGCGCTCTTTTCACTCCTTTTTACGTGCAGAATGCAATGCACAACAGTTTAAACGTCGAAACAAGCACTACAGCTCGCAAATCTCTTTGATTTCGTCGATTTTGAAGAAAACTAGCCGTCATTTCCTTCCCGTTTGAGATATTTCGACGTTTAAGCGCTCTTTTCACTCCTTTTTACGTGCAGAATGCAATGCACAACAGTTTAAACGTCGAAACAAGCCCAAAAGCTCGCAAATCTCTTTGATTTCGTCGATTTTGACTAAAACTAGCCGTCATTTCCTTCCCGTTTGACATATTTCGATGTTTAAGCGCTCTTTTCACTCCTTTTTACGTGCAGAATGCAATGCACAACAGCTTAAACGTCGAAACAAGCCCAACAGCTCGCAAATCTCTTTGATTTCGTCGATTTTGACTACAACTAGCCGTCATTTCCTTCCCGTTTGAGATATTTCGACGTTTAAGCGCTCTTTTCACTCCTTTTTACGTGCAGAATGCAATGCACAACAGTTTAAACGTCGAAACAAGCCCAACAGCTCGCAAATCTCTTTGATTTCGTCGATTTTGACTACAACTAGCCGTCATTTCCTTCCCGTTTGAGATATTTCGACGTTTAAGCGCTCTTTTCACTCCTTTTTACGTGCAGAATGCAATGCACAACAGTTTAAACGTCGAAACAAGCCCTACAGCTCGCAAATCTCTTTGATTTCGTCGATTTTGAAGAAAACTAGCCGTCATTTCCTTCCCGTTTGAGATATTTCGACGTTTAAGCGCTCTTTTCACTCCTTTTTACGTGCAGAATGCAATGCACAACAGTTTAAACGTCGAAACAAGCCCAACAGCTCGCAAATCTCTTTGATTTCGTCGATTTTGAAGAAAACTAGCCGTCATTTCCTTCCCGTTTGAGATATTTCGACGTTTAAGCGCTCTTTTCACTCCTTTTTACGTGCAGAATGCAATGCACAACAGTTTAAACGTCGAAACAAGCCCAACAGCTCGCAAATCTCTTTGATTTCGTCCATTTTGACTAAAACTAGCCGTCATTTCCTTCCCGTTTGAGATATTTCGACGTTTAAGCGCTCTTTTCACTCCTTTTTACGTGCAGAATGCAATGCACAACAGTTTAAACGTCGAAACAAGCCCAACAGCTCGCAAATCTCTTTGATTTCGTCGATTTTGAAGAAAACTAGCCGTCATTTCCTTCCCGTTTGAGATATTTCGACGTTTAAGCGCTCTTTTCACTCCTTTTTACGTGCAGAATGCAATGCACAACAGTTTAAACGTCGAAACAAGCCCTACAGCTCGCAAATCTCTTTGATTTCGTCGATTTTGACTAAAACTAGTCGTCATTTCCTTCCCGTTTGAGATATTTCGACGTTTAAGCGCTCTTTTCACCACTTTTTACGTGCAGAATGCAATGCACAACAGTTTAAACGTCGAAACAAGCCCAAAAGCTCGCAAATCTCTTTGATTTCGTCGATTTTGACTAAAACTAGCCGTCATTTCCTTCCCGTTTGACATATTTCGATGTTTAAGCGCTCTTTTCACTCCTTTTTAAGTGCAGAATGCAATGCACAACAGTTTAAACGTCGAAACAAGCCCAACAGCTCGCAAATCTCTTTGATATCGTCGATTTTGAAGAAAACTAGCCGTCATTTCCTTCCCGTTTGAGATATTTCGACGTTTAAGCGCTCTTTTCACTCCTTTTTACGTGCAGAATGCAATGCACAACAGTTTAAACGTCGAAACAAGCCCAACAGCTCGCAAATCTCTTTGATTTCGTCGATTTTGGAGAAAACTAGCCGTCATTTCCTTCCCGTTTGAGATATTTCGACGTTTAGGCGCTCTTTTCACTCCTTTTTACGTGCAGAATGCAATGCACAACAGTTTAAACGTCGAAACAAGCCCAACAGCTCGCAAATCTCTTTGATTTCGTCGATTTTGAAGAAAACTAGCCGTCATTTCCTTCCCGTTTGAGATATTTCGACGTTTAAGCGCTCTTTTCACTCCTTTTTACGTGCAGAATGCAATGCACAACAGCTTAAACGTCGAAACAAGCCCTACAGCTCGCAAATCTCTTTGATTTCGTCGATTTTGACTAAAACTAGTCGTCATTTCCTTCCCGTTTGAGATATTTCGACGTTTAAGCGCTCTTTTCACTCCTTTTTACGTGCAGAATGCAATGCACAACAGTTTAAACGTCGAAACAAGCCCTACAGCTCGCAAATCTCTTTGATTTCGTCGATTTTGAAGAAAACTAGCCGTCATTTCCTTCCCGTTTGAGATATTTCGACGTTTAAGCGCTCTTTTCACTCCTTTTTACGTGCAGAATGCAATGCACAACAGTTTAAACGTCGAAACAAGCCCAACAGCTCGCAAATCTCTTTGATTTCGTCGATTTTGAAGAAAACTAGCCGTCATTTCCTTCCCGTTTGAGATATTTCGACGTTTAAGCGCTCTTTTCACTCCTTTTTACGTGCAGAATGCAATGCACAACAGTTTAAACGTCGAAACAAGCCCAACAGCTCGCAAATCTCTTTGATTTCGTCGACTTTGACTAAAACTAGCCGTCATTTCCTTCCCGTTTGACATATTTCGATGTTTAAGCGCTCTTTTCACTCCTTTTTACGTGCAGAATGCAATGCACAACAGTTTAAACGTCGAAACAAGCCCTACAGCTCGCAAATCTCTTTGATTTCGTCGATTTTGAAGAAAACTAGCTGTCATTTCCTTCCCGTTTGAGATATTTCGACGTTTAAGCGCTCTTTTCACTCCTTTTTACGTGCAGAATGCAATGCACAACAGTTTAAACGTCGAAACAAGCCCAACAGCTCGCAAATCTCTTTGATTTCGTCGATTTTGAAGAAAACTAGCCGTCATTTCCTTCCCGTTTGAGATATTTCGACGTTTAAGCGCTCTTTTCACTCCTTCTTACGTGCAGAATGCAATGCACAACAGTTTAAACGTCGAAACAAGCCCTACAGCTCGCAAATCTCTTTGATTTCGTCGATTTTGACTAAAACTAGTCGTCATTTCCTTCCCGTTTGAGATATTTCGACGTTTAAGCGCTCTTTTCACTCCTTTTTACGTGCAGAATGCAATGCACAACAGTTTAAACGTCGAAACAAGCCCTACAGCTAGCAAATCTCTTTGATTTCGTCGATTTTGAAGAAAACTAGCCGTCATTTCCTTCCCGTTTGAGATATTTCGACGTTTAAGCGCTCTTTTCACTCCTTTTTCGTGCAGAATGCAATGCACAACAGTTTAAACGTCGAAACAAGCCCAACAGCTCGCAAATCTCTTTGATTTCGTCGATTTTGAAGAAAACTAGCCGTCATTTCCTTCCCGTTTGAGATATTTTGACGTTTAAGCGCTCTTTTCACTCCTTTTTACGTGCAGAATGCAATGCACAACAGTTTAAACGTCGAAACAAGCCCTACAGCTCGCAAATCTCTTTGATATCGTCGATTTTGAAGAAAACTAGCCGTCATTTCCTTCCCGTTTGAGATATTTCGACGTTTAAGCGCTCTTTTCACTCCTTTTTACGTGCAGAATGCAATGCACAACAGTTTAAACGTCGAAACAAGCCCAACAGCTCGCAAATCTCTTTGATTTCGTCGATTTTGACTACAACTAGCCGTCATTTCCTTCCCGTTTGAGATATTTCGACGTTTAAGCGCTCTTTTCACTCCTTTTTACGTGCAGAATGCAATGCACAACAGTTTAAACGTCGAAACAAGCCCAACAGCTCGCAAATCTCTTTGATTTCGTCGATTTTGAAGAAAACTAGCCGTCATTTCCTTCCCGTTTGAGATATTTCGACGTTTAAGCGCTCTTTTCACTCCTTTTTACGTGCAGAATGCAATGCACAACAGTTTAAACGTCGAAACAAGCCCTACAGCTCGCAAATCTCTTTGATATCGTCGATTTTGAAGAAAACTAGCCGTCATTTCCTTCCCGTTTGAGATATTTCGACGTTTAAGCGCTCTTTTCACTCCTTTTTACGTGCAGAATGCAATGCACAACAGTTTAAACGTCGAAACAAGCCCTACAGCTCGCAAATCTCTTTGATTTCGTCGATTTTGTCTAAAACTAGTCGTCATTTCCTTCCCGTTTGAGATATTTCGACGTTTAAGCGCTCTTTTCACTCCTTTTTACGTGCAGAATGCAATGCACAACAGTTTAAACGTCGAAACAAGCCCAACAGCTCGCAAATCTCTTTGATTTCGTCGATTTTGACTAAAACTAGTCGTCATTTCCTTCCCGTTTGAGATATTTCGACGTTTAAGCGCTCTTTTCACTCCTTTTTACGTGCAGAATGCAATGCACAACAGTTTAAACGTCGAAACAAGCCCAACAGCTCGCAAATCTCTTTGATTTCGTCGATTCTGACTAAAACTAGCCGTCATTTCCTTCCCGTTTGAGATATTTCGACGTTTAAGCGCTCTTTTCACTCCTTTTTACGTGCAGAATGCAGTGCACAACAGTTTAAACGTCGAAACAAGCCGAACAGCTCGCAAATCTCTTTGATTTCGTCGATTTTGACTACAACTAGCCGTCATTTCCTTCCCGTTTGAGATATTTCGACGTTTAAGCGCTCTTTTCACTCCTTTTTACGTGCAGAATGCAATGCACAACAGTTTAAACGTCGAAACAAGCCCAAAAGCTCGCAAATCTCTTTGATTTCGTCGATTTTGACTAAAACTAGCCGTCATTTCCTTCCCGTTTGACATATTTCGATGTTTAAGCGCTCTTTTCACTCCTTTTTACGTGCAGAATGCAATGCACAACAGCTTAAACGTCGAAACAAGCCCAACAGCTCGCAAATCTCTTTGATATCGTCGATTTTGAAGAAAACTAGCCGTCATTTCCTTCCCGTTTGAGATATTTCGACGTTTAAGCGCTCTTTTCACTCCTTTTTACGTGCAGAATGCAATGCACAACAGTTTAAACGTCGAAACAAGCCCAACAGCTCGCAAATCTCTTTGATTTCGTCGATTTTGACTACAACTAGCCGTCATTTCCTTCCCGTTTGAGATATTTCGACGTTTAAGCGCTCTTTTCACTCCTTTTTACGTGCAGAATGCAATGCACAACAGTTTAAACGTCGAAACAAGCCCAACAGCTCGCAAATCTCTTTGATTTCGTCGATTTTGAAGAAAACTAGCCGTCATTTCCTTCCCGTTTGAGATATTTCGACGTTTAAGCGCTCTTTTCACTCCTTTTTACGTGCAGAATGCAATGCACAACAGTTTAAACGTCGAAACAAGCCCTACAGCTCGCAAATCTCTTTGATATCGTCGATTTTGAAGAAAACTAGCCGTCATTTCCTTCCCGTTTGAGATATTTCGACGTTTAAGCGCTCTTTTCACTCCTTTTTACGTGCAGAATGCAATGCACAACAGTTTAAACGTCGAAACAAGCCCAACAGCTCGCAAATCTCTTTGATTTCGTCGGTTTTGACTACAACTAGCCGTCATTTCCTTCCCGTTTGAGATATTTCGACGTTTAAGCGCTCTTTTCACTCCTTTTTACGTGCAGAATGCAATGCACAACAGTTTAAACGTCGAAACAAGCCCAACAGCTAGCAAATCTCTTTGATTTCGTCGATTTTGAAGAAAACTAGCCGTCATTTCCTTCCCGTTTGAGATATTTCGACGTTTAAGCGCTCTTTTCACTCCTTTTTACGTGCAGAATGCAATGCACAACAAGTTTAAACGTCGAAACAAGCCCAACAGCTCGCAAATCTCTTTGATTTCGTCGATTTTGACTAAAACTAGCTGTCATTTCCTTCCCGTTTGCGATATTTCGACGTTTAAGCGCTCTTTTCACTCCTTTTTACGTGCAGAATGCAATGCACAACAGTTTAAACGTCGAAACAAGACCAACAGCTCGCAAATCTCTTTGATTTCGTCGATTTTGACTAAAACTAGCCGTCATTTCCTTCCCGTTTGAGATATTTCGACGTTTAAGCGCTCTTTTCACTCCTTTTTACGTGCAGAATGCAATGCACAACAGTTTAAACGTCGAAACAAGACCAACAGCTCGCAAATCTCTTTGATTTCGTCGATTTTGACTAAAACTAGCCGTCATTTCCTTCCCGTTTGAGATATTTCGACGTTTAAGCGCTCTTTTCACTCCTTTTTACGTGCAGAATGCAATGCACAACAGTTTAAACGTCGAAACAAGCCCAACAGCTCGCAAATCTCTTTGATATCGTCGATTTTGAAGAAAACTAGCCGTCATTTCCTTCCCGTTTGAGATATTTCGACGTTTAAGCGCTCTTTTCACTCCTTTTTACGTGCAGAATGCAATGCACAACAGTTTAAACGTCGAAACAAGACCAACAGCTCGCAAATCTCTTTGATTTCGTCGATTTTGACTAAAACTAGCCGTCATTTCCTTCCCGTTTGAGATATTTCGACGTTTAAGCGCTCTTTTCACTCCTTTTTACGTGCAGAATGCAATGCACAACAGTTTAAACGTCGAAACAAGCCCAACAGCTCGCAAATCTCTTTGATATCGTCGATTTTGAAGAAAACTAGCCGTCATTTCCTTCCCGTTTGAGATATTTCGACGTTTAAGCGCTCTTTTCACTCCTTTTTACGTGCAGAATGCAATGCACAACAGTTTAAACGTCGAAACAAGCCCTACAGCTCGCAAATCTCTTTGATTTCGTCGATTTTGACTAAAACTAGCCGTCATTTCCTTCCCGTTTGACATATTTCGATGTTTAAGCGCTCTTTTCACTCCTTTTTACGTGCAGAATGCAATGCACAACAGTTTAAACGTCGAAACAAGCCCAACAGCTCGCAAGTCTCTTTGATTTTGTCGATTTTGAAGAAAACTAGCCGTCATTTCCTTCCCGTTTGAGATATTTCGACGTTTAAGCGCTCTTTTCACTCCTTTTCACGTGCAGAATGCAATGCACAACAAGTTTAAACGTCGAAACAAGCCCAACAGCTCGCAAATCTCTTTGATTTCGTCCATTTTGACTAAAACTAGCCGTCATTTCCTTCCCGTTTGAGATATTTCGACGTTTAAGCGCTCTTTTCACTCCTTTTTACGTGCAGAATGCAATGCACAACAGTTTAAACGTCTAAACAAGCCCAACAGCTCGCAAATCTCTTTGATTTCGTCGATTTTGACTACAACTAGCCGTCATTTCCTTCCCGTTTGAGATATTTCGACGTTTAAGCGCTCTTTTCACTCCTTTTTACGTGCAGAATGCAATGCACAACAGTTTAAACGTCGAAACAAGCCCAAAAGCTCGCAAATCTCTTTGATTTCGTCGATTTTGACTAAAACTAGCCGTCATTTCCTTCCCGTTTGACATATTTCGATGTTGAAGCGCTCTTTTCACTCCTTTTTACGTGCAGAATGCAATGCACAACAGTTTAAACGTCGAAACAAGCCCAACAGCTCGCAAATCTCTTTGATATCGTCGATTTTGAAGAAAACTAGCCGTCATTTCCTTCCCGTTTGAGATATTTCGACGTTTAAGCGCTCTTTTCACTCCTTTTTACGTGCAGAATGCAATGCACAACAGTTTAAACGTCGAAACAAGCCCAACAGCTCGCAAATCTCTTTGATATCGTCGATTTTGAAGAAAACTAGCCGTCATTTCCTTCCCGTTTGAGATATTTCGACGTTTAAGCGCTCTTTTCACTCCTTTTTACGTGCAGAATGCAATGCACAACAGTTTAAACGTCGAAACAAGCCCAACAGCTCGCAAATCTCTTTGATTTCGTCGATTTTGAAGAAAACTAGCCGTCATTTCCTTCCCGTTTGAGATATTTCGACGTTTAAGCGCTCTTTTCACTCCTTTTTACGTGCAGAATGCAATGGACAACAGTTTAAACGTCGAAACAAGCCCAACAGCTCGCAAATCTCTTTGATTTCGTCGATTTTGAAGAAAACTAGCCGTTATTTCCTTCCCGTTTGAGATATTTCGACGTTTAAGCGCTCTTTTCACTCCTTTTTACGTGCAGAATGCAATGCACAACAGTTTAAACGTCGAAACAAGCCCAACAGCTCGCAAATCTCTTTGATTTCGTCGATTTTGAAGAAAACTAGCCGTTATTTCCTTCCCGTTTGAGATATTTCGACGTTTAAGCGCTCTTTTCACTCCTTTTTACGTGCAGAATGCAATGCACAACAGTTTAAACGTCGAAACAAGCCCTACAGCTCGCAAATCTCTTTGATTTCGTCGATTTAGACTAAAACTTGCCGTCATTTCCTTCCCGTTTGAGATATTTCGACGTTTAAGCGCTCTTTTCACTCCTTTTTACGTGCAGAATGCAATGCACAACAGTTTAAACGTCGAAACAGGCCCAACAGCTCGCAAATCTCTTTGATTTCGTCGATTTTGACTACAACTAGCCGTCATTTCCTTCCCGTTTGAGATATTTCGACGTTTAAGCGCTCTTTTCACTCCTTTTTACGTGCAGAATGCAATGCACAACAGTTTAAACGTCGAAACAAGCCCTACAGCTCGCAAATCTCTTTGATTTCGTCGATTTTGACTAAAACTAGCCGTCATTTCCTTCCCGTTTGACATATTTCGATGTTTAAGCGCTCTTTTCACTCCTTTTTACGTGCAGAATGCAATGCACAACAGTTTAAACGTCGAAACAAGCCCAACAGCTCGCAAGTCTCTTTGATTTTGTCGATTTTGAAGAAAACTAGCCGTCATTTCCTTCCCGTTTGAGATATTTCGACGTTTAAGCGCTCTTTTCACTCCTTTTCACGTGGAGAATGCAATGCACAACAGTTTAAACGTCGAAACAAGCCCTACAGCTCGCAAATCTCTTTGATTTCGTCGATTTTGAAGAAAACTAGCCGTCATTTCCTTCCCGTTTGAGATATTTCGACGTTTAAGCGCTCTTTTCACTCCTTTTTACGTGCAGAATGCAATGCACAACAGTTCAAACGTCGAAACGAGCACTACAGCTCGCAAATCTCTTTGATTTCGTCGATTTTGAAGAAAACTAGCCGTCATTTCCTTCCCGTTTGAGATATTTCGACGTTTAAGCGCTCTTTTCACTCCTTTTTACGTGCAGAATGCAATGCACAACAGTTTAAACGTCGAAACAAGCCCTACAGCTAGCAAATCGCTTTGATTTCGTCGATTTTGACTAAAACTAGCCGTCATTTCCTTCCCGTTTGAGATATTTCGATGTTTAAGCGCTCTTTTCACTCCTTTTTACGTGCAGAATGCAATGCACAACAAGTTTAAACGTCGAAACAAGCCCAACAGCTCGCAAATCTCTTTGATTTCGTCCATTTTGACTAAAACTAGCCGTCATTTCCTTCCCGTTTGAGATATTTCGACGTTTAAGCGCTCTTTTCACTCCTTTTTACGTGCAGAATGCAATGCACAACAGTTTAAACGTCTAAACAAGCCCAACAGCTCGCAAATCTCTTTGATTTCGTCGATTTTGACTACAACTAGCCGTCATTTCCTTCCCGTTTGAGATATTTCGACGTTTAAGCGCTCTTTTCACTCCTTTTTACGTGCAGAATGCAATGCACAACAGTTTAAACGTCGAAACAAGCCCAAAAGCTCGCAAATCTCTTTGATTTCGTCGATTTTGACTAAAACTAGCCGTCATTTCCTTCCCGTTTGACATATTTCGATGTTTAAGCGCTCTTTTCACTCCTTTTTACGTGCAGAATGCAATGCACAACAGTTTAAACGTCGAAACAAGCCCAACAGCTCGCAAATCTCTTTGATATCGTCGATTTTGAAGAAAACTAGCCGTCATTTCCTTCCCGTTTGAGATATTTCGACGTTTAAGCGCTCTTTTCACTCCTTTTTACGTGCAGAATGCAATGCACAACAGTTTAAACGTCGAAACAAGCCCAACAGCTCGCAAATCTCTTTGATTTCGTCGATTTTGAAGAAAACTAGCCGTCATTTCCTTCCCGTTTGAGATATTTCGACGTTTAAGCGCTCTTTTCACTCCTTTTTACGTGCAGAATGCAATGCACAACAGTTTAAACGTCGAAACAAGCCCAACAGCTCGCAAATCTCTTTGATTTCGTCGATTTTGAAGAAAACTAGCCGTTATTTCCTTCCCGTTTGAGATATTTCGACGTTTAAGCGCTCTTTTCACTCCTTTTTACGTGCAGAATGCAATGCACAACAGTTTAAACGTCGAAACAAGCCCTACAGCTCGCAAATCTCTTTGATTTTGTCGATTTTGAAGAAAACTAGCCGTCATTTCCTTCCCGTTTGAGATATTTCGACGTTTAAGCGCTCTTTTCACTCCTTTTTACGTGCAGAATGCAATGCACAACAGTTTAAACGTCGAAACAAGCCCAACAGCTCGCAAATCTCTTTGATTTCGTCGATTTTGAAGAAAACTAGCCGTCATTTCCTTCCCGTTTGACATATTTCGATGTTGAAGCGCTCTTTTCACTCCTTTTTACGTGCAGAATGCAATGCACAACAGTTTAAACGTCGAAACAAGCCCAACAGCTCGCAAATCTCTTTGATATCGTCGATTTTGAAGAAAACTAGCCGTCATTTCCTTCCCGTTTGAGATATTTCGACGTTTAAGCGCTCTTTTCACTCCTTTTTACGTGCAGAATGCAATGCACAACAGTTTAAACGTCGAAACAAGCCCAACAGCTCGCAAATCTCTTTGATTTCGTCGATTTTGAAGAAAACTAGCCGTCATTTCCTTCCCGTTTGAGATATTTCGATGTTTAAGCGCTCTTTTCACTCCTTTTTACGTGCAGAATGCAATGCACAACAGTTTAAACGTCGAAACAAGCCCAACAGCTCGCAAATCTCTTTGATTTCGTCGATTTTGAAGAAAACTAGCCGTCATTTCCTTCCCGTTTGAGATATTTCGACGTTTAAGCGCTCTTTTCACTCCTTTTTACGTGCAGAATGCAATGCACAACAGTTTAAACGTCGAAACAAGCCCAACAGCTCGCAAATCTCTTTGATTTCGTCGATTTTGAAGAAAACTAGCCGTCATTTCCTTCCCGTTTGAGATATTTCGACGTTTAAGCGCTCTTTTCACTCCTTTTTACGTGCAGAATGCAATGCACAACAGTTTAAACGTCGAAACAAGCCCAACAGCTCGCAAATCTCTTTGATTTCGTCGATTTTGAAGAAAACTAGCCGTTATTTCCTTCCCGTTTGAGATATTTCGACGTTTAAGCGCTCTTTTCACTCCTTTTTACGTGCAGAATGCAATGCACAACAGTTTAAACGTCGAAACAAGCCCTACAGCTCGCAAATCTCTTTGATTTCGTCGATTTAGACTAAAACTTGCCGTCATTTCCTTCCCGTTTGAGATATTTCGACGTTTAAGCGCTCTTTTCACTCCTTTTTACGTGCAGAATGCAATGCACAACAGTTTAAACGTCGAAACAGGCCCAACAGCTCGCAAATCTCTTTGATTTCGTCGATTTTGACTACAACTAGCCGTCATTTCCTTCCCGTTTGAGATATTTCGACGTTTAAGCGCTCTTTTCACTCCTTTTTACGTGCAGAATGCAATGCACAACAGTTTAAACGTCGAAACAAGCCCTACAGCTCGCAAATCTCTTTGATTTCGTCGATTTTGACTAAAACTAGCCGTCATTTCCTTCCCGTTTGACATATTTCGATGTTTAAGCGCTCTTTTCACTCCTTTTTACGTGCAGAATGCAATGCACAACAGTTTAAACGTCGAAACAAGCCCAACAGCTCGCAAGTCTCTTTGATTTTGTCGATTTTGAAGAAAACTAGCCGTCATTTCCTTCCCGTTTGAGATATTTCGACGTTTAAGCGCTCTTTTCACTCCTTTTCACGTGCAGAATGCAATGCACAACAGTTTAAACGTCGAAACAAGCCCTACAGCTCGCAAATCTCTTTGATTTCGTCGATTTTGAAGAAAACTAGCCGTCATTTCCTTCCCGTTTGAGATATTTCGACGTTTAAGCGCTCTTTTCACTCCTTTTTACGTGCAGAATGCAATGCACAACAGTTTAAACGTCGAAACAAGCCCTACAGCTCGCAAATCTCTTTGATTTCGTCGATTTTGACTAAAACTAGCCGTCATTTCCTTCCCGTTTGACATATTTCGATGTTTAAGCGCTCTTTTCACTCCTTTTTACGTGCAGAATGCAATGCACAACAGTTTAAACGTCGAAACAAGCCCAACAGCTCGCAAGTCTCTTTGATTTTGTCGATTTTGAAGAAAACTAGCCGTCATTTCCTTCCCGTTTGAGATATTTCGACGTTTAAGCGCTCTTTTCACTCCTTTTCACGTGCAGAATGCAATGCACAACAGTTTAAACGTCGAAACAAGCCCTACAGCTAGCAAATCGCTTTGATTTCGTCGATTTTGACTAAAACTAGCCGTCATTTCCTTCCCGTTTGAGATATTTCGATGTTTAAGCGCTCTTTTCACTCCTTTTTACGTGCAGAATGCAATGCACAACAAGTTTAAACGTCGAAACAAGCCCAACAGCTCGCAAATCTCTTTGATTTCGTCCATTTTGACTAAAACTAGCCGTCATTTCCTTCCCGTTTGACATATTTCGATGTTTAAGCGCTCTTTTCACTCCTTTTTACGTGCAGAATGCAATGCACAACAGTTTAAACGTCGAAACAAGCCCAACAGCTCGCAAGTCTCTTTGATTTTGTCGATTTTGAAGAAAACTAGCCGTCATTTCCTTCCCGTTTGAGATATTTCGACGTTTAAGCGCTCTTTTCACTCCTTTTCACGTGCAGAATGCAATGCACAACAGTTTAAAACGTCGAAACAAGCCCTACAGCTCGCAAATCTCTTTGATTTCGTCGATTTTGAAGAAAACTAGCCGTCATTTCCTTCCCGTTTGAGATATTTCGACGTTTAAGCGCTCTTTTCACTCCTTTTTACGTGCAGAATGCAATGCACAACAGTTTAAACGTCGAAACAAGCCAACAGCTCGCAAATCTCTTTGATTTCGTCGATTTTGAAGAAAACTAGCCGTCATTTCCTTCCCGTTTGAGATATTTCGACGTTTAAGCGCTCTTTTCACTCCTTTTTACGTGCAGAATGCAATGCACAACAGTTTAAACGTCGAAACAAGCCCAACAGCTAGCAAATCGCTTTGATTTCGTCGATTTTGACTAAAACTAGCTGTCATTTCCTTCCCGTTTGCGATATTTCGACGTTTAAGCGCTCTTTTCACTCCTTTTTACGTGCAGAATGCAATGCACAACAGTTTAAACGTCGAAACAAGACCAACAGCTCGCAAATCTCTTTGATTTCGTCGATTTTGACTAAAACTAGCCGTCATTTCCTTCCCGTTTGAGATATTTCGACGTTTAAGCGCTCTTTTCACTCCTTTTTACGTGCAGAATGCAATGCACAACAGTTTAAACGTCGAAACAAGCCCAACAGCTCGCAAATCTCTTTGATATCGTCGATTTTGAAGAAAACTAGCCGTCATTTCCTTCCCGTTTGAGATATTTCGACGTTTAAGCGCTCTTTTCACTCCTTTTTACGTGCAGAATGCAATGCACAACAGTTTAAACGTCGAAACAAGCCCAACAGCTCGCAAATCTCTTTGATTTCGTCGATTTTGAAGAAAACTAGCCGTCATTTCCTTCCCGTTTGAGATATTTCGACGTTTAAGCGCTCTTTTCACTCCTTTTTACGTGCAGAATGCAATGCACAACAGTTTAAACGTCGAAACAAGCCCAACAGCTCGCAAATCTCTTTGATTTCGTCGATTTTGACTACAACTAGCCGTCATTTCCTTCCCGTTTGAGATATTTCGACGTTTAAGCGCTCTTTTCACTCCTTTTTACGTGCAGAATGCAATGCACAACAGTTTAAACGTCGAAACAAGCCCAACAGCTCGCAAATCTCTTTGATTTCGTCGATTTTGAAGAAAACTAGCCGTCATTTCCTTCCCGTTTGAGATATTTCGACGTTTAAGCGCTCTTTTCACTCCTTTTTACGTGCAGAATGCAATGCACAACAGTTTAAACGTCGAAACAAGCCCTACAGCTAGCAAATCGCTTTGATTTCGTCGATTTTGACTAAAACTAGCCGTCATTTCCTTCCCGTTTGAGATATTTCGACGTTTAAGCGCTCTTTTCACTCCTTTTTACGTGCAGAATGCAATGCACAGCAGTTTAAACGTCGAAACAAGCCCAACAGCTCGCAAATCTCTTTGATATCGTCGATTTTGAAGAAAACTAGCCGTCATTTCCTTCCCGTTTGAGATATTTCGACGTTTAAGCGCTCTTTTCACTCCTTTTTACGTGCAGAATGCAATGCACAACAGTTTAAACGTCGAAACAAGCCCAACAGCTCGCAAATCTCTTTGATTTCGTCGATTTTGAAGAAAACTAGCCGTCATTTCCTTCCCGTTTGAGATATTTCGACGTTTAAGCGCTCTTTTCACTCCTTTTTACGTGCAGAATGCAATGCACAACAGTTTAAAACGTCGAAACAAGCCCAACAGCTCGCAAATCTCTTTGATTTCGTCGATTTTGACTACAACTAGCCGTCATTTCCTTCCCGTTTGAGATATTTCGACGTTTAAGCGCTCTTTTCACTCCATTTTACGTGCAGAATGCAATGCACAACAGTTCAAACGTCGAAACGAGCACTACAGCTCGCAAATCTCTTTGATTTCGTCGATTTTGAAGAAAACTAGCCGTCATTTCCTTCCCGTTTGAGATATTTCGACGTTTAAGCGCTCTTTTCACTCCTTTTTACGTGCAGAATGCAATGCACAACAGTTTAAACGTCGAAACAAGCCCTACAGCTAGCAAATCGCTTTGATTTCGTCGATTTTGACTAAAACTAGCCGTCATTTCCTTCCCGTTTGAGATATTTCGATGTTTAAGCGCTCTTTTCACTCCTTTTTACGTGCAGAATGCAATGCACAACAAGTTTAAACGTCGAAACAAGCCCAACAGCTCGCAAATCTCTTTGATTTCGTCCATTTTGACTAAAACTAGCCGTCATTTCCTTCCCGTTTGAGATATTTCGACGTTTAAGCGCTCTTTTCACTCCTTTTTACGTGCAGAATGCAATGCACAACAGTTTAAACGTCTAAACAAGCCCAACAGCTCGCAAATCTCTTTGATTTCGTCGATTTTGACTACAACTAGCCGTCATTTCCTTCCCGTTTGAGATATTTCGACGTTTAAGCGCTCTTTTCACTCCTTTTTACGTGCAGAATGCAATGCACAACAGTTTAAACGTCGAAACAAGCCCAAAAGCTCGCAAATCTCTTTGATTTCGTCGATTTTGACTAAAACTAGCCGTCATTTCCTTCCCGTTTGACATATTTCGATGTTTAAGCGCTCTTTTCACTCCTTTTTACGTGCAGAATGCAATGCACAACAGTTTAAACGTCGAAACAAGCCCAACAGCTCGCAAATCTCTTTGATATCGTCGATTTTGAAGAAAACTAGCCGTCATTTCCTTCCCGTTTGAGATATTTCGACGTTTAAGCGCTCTTTTCAGACCTTTTTACGTGCAGAATGCAATGCACAACAGTTTAAACGTCGAAACAAGCCCAACAGCTCGCAAATCTCTTTGATTTCGTCGATTTTGAAGAAAACTAGCCGTCATTTCCTTCCCGTTTGAGATATTTCGACGTTTAAGCGCTCTTTTCACTCCTTTTTACGTGCAGAATGCAATGCACAACAGTTTAAACGTCGAAACAAGCCCAACAGCTCGCAAATCTCTTTGATTTCGTCGATTTTGAAGAAAACTAGCCGTTATTTCCTTCCCGTTTGAGATATTTCGACGTTTAAGCGCTCTTTTCACTCCTTTTTACGTGCAGAATGCAATGCACAACAGTTTAAACGTCGAAACAAGCCCTACAGCTCGCAAATCTCTTTGATTTCGTCGATTTTGACTAAAACTTGCCGTCATTTCCTTCCCGTTTGAGATATTTCGACGTTTAAGCGCTCTTTTCACTCCTTTTTACGTGCAGAATGCAATGCACAACAGTTTAAACGTCGAAACAGGCCCAACAGCTCGCAAATCTCTTTGATTTCGTCGATTTTGACTACAACTAGCCGTCATTTCCTTCCCGTTTGAGATATTTCGACGTTTAAGCGCTCTTTTCACTCCTTTTTACGTGCAGAATGCAATGCACAACAGTTTAAACGTCGAAACAAGCCCTACAGCTCGCAAATCTCTTTGATTTCGTCGATTTTGACTAAAACTAGCCGTCATTTCCTTCCCGTTTGACATATTTCGATGTTTAAGCGCTCTTTTCACTCCTTTTTACGTGCAGAATGCAATGCACAACAGTTTAAACGTCGAAACAAGCCCAACAGCTCGCAAGTCTCTTTGATTTTGTCGATTTGAAGAAAACTAGCCGTCATTTCCTTCCCGTTTGAGATATTTCGACGTTTAAGCGCTCTTTTCACTCCTTTTCACGTGCAGAATGCAATGCACAACAGTTTAAACGTCGAAACAAGCCCTACAGCTCGCAAATCTCTTTGATTTCGTCGATTTTGAAGAAAACTAGCCGTCATTTCCTTCCCGTTTGAGATATTTCGACGTTTAAGCGCTCTTTTCACTCCTTTTTACGTGCAGAATGCAATGCACAACAGTTCAAACGTCGAAACGAGCACTACAGCTCGCAAATCTCTTTGATTTCGTCGATTTTGAAGAAAACTAGCCGTCATTTCCTTCCCGTTTGAGATATTTCGACGTTTAAGCGCTCTTTTCACTCCTTTTTTACGTGCAGAATGCAATGCACAACAGTTTAAACGTCGAAACAAGCCCTACGCTAGCAAATCGCTTTGATTTCGTCGATTTTGACTAAAACTAGCCGTCATTTCCTTCCCGTTTGAGATATTTCGATGTTTAAGCGCTCTTTTCACTCCTTTTTACGTGCAGAATGCAATGCACAACAAGTTTAAACGTCGAAACAAGCCCAACAGCTCGCAAATCTCTTTGATTTCGTCCATTTTGACTAAAACTAGCCGTCATTTCCTTCCCGTTTGAGATATTTCGACGTTTAAGCGCTCTTTTCACTCCTTTTTACGTGCAGAATGCAATGCACAACAGTTTAAACGTCTAAACAAGCCCAACAGCTCGCAAATCTCTTTGATTTCGTCGATTTTGACTACAACTAGCCGTCATTTCCTTCCCGTTTGAGATATTTCGACGTTTAAGCGCTCTTTTCACTCCTTTTTACGTGCAGAATGCAATGCACAACAGTTTAAACGTCGAAACAAGCCCAAAAGCTCGCAAATCTCTTTGATTTCGTCGATTTTGACTAAAACTAGCCGTCATTTCCTTCCCGTTTGACATATTTCGATGTTTAAGCGCTCTTTTCACTCCTTTTTACGTGCAGAATGCAATGCACAACAGTTTAAACGTCGAAACAAGCCCAACAGCTCGCAAATCTCTTTGATATCGTCGATTTTGAAGAAAACTAGCCGTCATTTCCTTCCCGTTTGAGATATTTCGACGTTTAAGCGCTCTTTTCACTCCTTTTTACGTGCAGAATGCAATGCACAACAGTTTAAACGTCGAAACAAGCCCAACAGCTCGCAAATCTCTTTGATTTCGTCGATTTTGAAGAAAACTAGCCGTCATTTCCTTCCCGTTTGAGATATTTCGACGTTTAAGCGCTCTTTTCACTCCTTTTTACGTGCAGAATGCAATGCACAACAGTTTAAACGTCGAAACAAGCCCAACAGATCGCAAATCTCTTTGATTTCGTCGATTTTGAAGAAAACTAGCCGTTATTTCCTTCCCGTTTGAGATATTTCGACGTTTAAGCGCTCTTTTCACTCCTTTTTACGTGCAGAATGCAATGCACAACAGTTTAAACGTCGAAACAAGCCCTACAGCTCGCAAATCTCTTTGATTTCGTCGATTTTGACTAAAACTTGCCGTCATTTCCTTCCCGTTTGAGATATTTCGACGTTTAAGCGCTCTTTTCACTCCTTTTTACGTGCAGAATGCAATGCACAACAGTTTAAACGTCGAAACAGGCCCAACAGCTCGCAAATCTCTTTGATTTCGTCGATTTTGACTACAACTAGCCGTCATTTCCTTCCCGTTTGAGATATTTCGACGTTTAAGCGCTCTTTTCACTCCTTTTTACGTGCAGAATGCAATGCACAACAGTTTAAACGTCGAAACAGGCCCAACAGCTCGCAAATCTCTTTGATTTCGTCGATTTTGACTACAACTAGCCGTCATTTCCTTCCCGTTTGAGATATTTCGACGTTTAAGCGCTCTTTTCACTCCTTTTTACGTGCAGAATGCAATGCACAACAGTTTAAACGTCGAAACAAGCCCGACAGCTCGCAAATCTCTTTGATTTCGTCGATTTTGACTAAAACTAGCCGTCATTTCCTTCCCGTTTGACATATTTCGATGTTTAAGCGCTCTTTTCACTCCTTTTTACGTGCAGAATGCAATGCACAACAGTTTAAACGTCGAAACAAGCCCAACAGCTCGCAAGTCTCTTTGATTTTGTCGATTTTGAAGAAAACTAGCCGTCATTTCCTTCCCGTTTGAGATATTTCGACGTTTAAGCGCTCTTTTCACTCCTTTTCACGTGCAGAATGCAATGCACAACAGTTTAAACGTCGAAACTAGCCCTACAGCTCGCAAATCTCTTTGATTTCGTCGATTTTGAAGAAAACTAGCCGTCATTTCCTTCCCGTTTGAGATATTTCGACGTTTAAGCGCTCTTTTCACTCCTTTTTACGTGCAGAATGCAATGCACAACAGTTTAAACGTCGAAACAAGCCCAACAGCTCGCAAATCTCTTTGATTTCGTCGATTTTGAAGAAAACTAGCCGTCATTTCCTTCCCGTTTGAGATATTTCGACGTTTAAGCGCTCTTTTCACTCCTTTTTACGTGCAGAATGCAATGCACAACAGTTTAAACGTCGAAACAAGCCCAACAGCTAGCAAATCGCTTTGATTTCGTCGATTTTGACTAAAACTAGCTGTCATTTCCTTCCCGTTTGCGATATTTCGACGTTTAAGCGCTCTTTTCACTCCTTTTTACGTGCAGAATGCAATGCACAACAGTTTAAACGTCGAAACAAGACCAACAGCTCGCAAATCTCTTTGATTTCGTCGATTTTGACTAAAACTAGCCGTCATTTCCTTCCCGTTTGAGATATTTCGACGTTTAAGCGCTCTTTTCACTCCTTTTTACGTGCAGAATGCAATGCACAACAGTTTAAACGTCGAAACAAGCCCAACAGCTCGCAAATCTCTTTGATATCGTCGATTTTGAAGAAAACTAGCCGTCATTTCCTTCCCGTTTGAGATATTTCGACGTTTAAGCGCTCTTTTCACTCCTTTTTACGTGCAGAATGCAATGCACAACAGTTTAAACGTCGAAACAAGCCCAACAGCTCGCAAATCTCTTTGATTTCGTCGATTTTGAAGAAAACTAGCCGTCATTTCCTTCCCGTTTGAGATATTTCGACGTTTAAGCGCTCTTTTCACTCCTTTTTACGTGCAGAATGCAATGCACAACAGTTTAAACGTCGAAACAAGCCCAACAGCTCGCAAATCTCTTTGATTTCGTCGATTTTGAAGAAAACTAGCCGTTATTTCCTTCCCGTTTGAGATATTTCGACGTTTAAGCGCTCTTTTCACTCCTTTTTACGTGCAGAATGCAATGCACAACAGTTTAAACGTCGAAACAAGCCCTACAGCTCGCAAATCTCTTTGATTTCGTCGATTTTGACTAAAACTTGCCGTCATTTCCTTCCCGTTTGAGATATTTCGACGTTTAAGCGCTCTTTTCACTCCTTTTTACGTGCAGAATGCAATGCACAACAGTTTAAACGTCGAAACAGGCCCAACAGCTCGCAAATCTCTTTGATTTCGTCGATTTTGACTACAACTAGCCGTCATTTCCTTCCCGTTTGAGATATTTCGACGTTTAAGCGCTCTTTTCACTCCTTTTTACGTGCAGAATGCAATGCACAACAGTTTAAACGTCGAAACAAGCCCTACAGCTCGCAAATCTCTTTGATTTCGTCGATTTTGACTAAAACTAGCCGTCATTTCCTTCCCGTTTGACATATTTCGATGTTTAAGCGCTCTTTTCACTCCTTTTTACGTGCAGAATGCAATGCACAACAGTTTAAACGTCGAAACAAGCCCAACAGCTCGCAAGTCTCTTTGATTTTGTCGATTTTGAAGAAAACTAGCCGTCATTTCCTTCCCGTTTGAGATATTTCGACGTTTAAGCGCTCTTTTCACTCCTTTTCACGTGCAGAATGCAATGCACAACAGTTTAAACGTCGAAACAAGCCCTACAGCTCGCAAATCTCTTTGATTTCGTCGATTTTGAAGAAAACTAGCCGTCATTTCCTTCCCGTTTGAGATATTTCGACGTTTAAGCGCTCTTTTCACTCCTTTTTACGTGCAGAATGCAATGCACAACAGTTCAAACGTCGAAACGAGCACTACAGCTCGCAAATCTCTTTGATTTCGTCGATTTTGAAGAAAACTAGCCGTCATTTCCTTCCCGTTTGAGATATTTCGACGTTTAAGCGCTCTTTTCACTCCTTTTTACGTGCAGAATGCAATGCACAACAGTTTAAACGTCGAAACAAGCCCTACAGCTAGCAAATCGCTTTGATTTCGTCGATTTTGACTAAAACTAGCCGTCATTTCCTTCCCGTTTGAGATATTTCGATGTTTAAGCGCTCTTTTCACTCCTTTTTACGTGCAGAATGCAATGCACAACAAGTTTAAACGTCGAAACAAGCCCAACAGCTCGCAAATCTCTTTGATTTCGTCCATTTTGACTAAAACTAGCCGTCATTTCCTTCCCGTTTGAGATATTTCGACGTTTAAGCGCTCTTTTCACTCCTTTTTACGTGCAGAATGCAATGCACAACAGTTTAAACGTCTAAACAAGCCCAACAGCTCGCAAATCTCTTTGATTTCGTCGATTTTGACTACAACTAGCCGTCATTTCCTTCCCGTTTGAGATATTTCGACGTTTAAGCGCTCTTTTCACTCCTTTTTACGTGCAGAATGCAATGCACAACAGTTTAAACGTCGAAACAAGCCCAAAAGCTCGCAAATCTCTTTGATTTCGTCGATTTTGACTAAAACTAGCCGTCATTTCCTTCCCGTTTGACATATTTCGATGTTTAAGCGCTCTTTTCACTCCTTTTTACGTGCAGAATGCAATGCACAACAGTTTAAACGTCGAAACAAGCCCAACAGCTCGCAAATCTCTTTGATATCGTCGATTTTGAAGAAAACTAGCCGTCATTTCCTTCCCGTTTGAGATATTTCGACGTTTAAGCGCTCTTTTCACTCCTTTTTACGTGCAGAATGCAATGCACAACAGTTTAAACGTCGAAACAAGCCCAACAGCTCGCAAATCTCTTTGATTTCGTCGATTTTGAAGAAAACTAGCCGTCATTTCCTTCCCGTTTGAGATATTTCGACGTTTAAGCGCTCTTTTCACTCCTTTTTACGTGCAGAATGCAATGCACAACAGTTTAAACGTCGAAACAAGCCCAACAGCTCGCAAATCTCTTTGATTTCGTCGATTTTGAAGAAAACTAGCCGTTATTTCCTTCCCGTTTGAGATATTTCGACGTTTAAGCGCTCTTTTCACTCCTTTTTACGTGCAGAATGCAATGCACAACAGTTTAAACGTCGAAACAAGCCCTACAGCTCGCAAATCTCTTTGATTTCGTCGATTTTGACTAAAACTTGCCGTCATTTCCTTCCCGTTTGAGATATTTCGACGTTTAAGCGCTCTTTTCACTCCTTTTTACGTGCAGAATGCAATGCACAACAGTTTAAACGTCGAAACAGGCCCAACAGCTCGCAAATCTCTTTGATTTCGTCGATTTTGACTACAACTAGCCGTCATTTCCTTCCCGTTTGAGATATTTCGACGTTTAAGCGCTCTTTTCACTCCTTTTTACGTGCAGAATGCAATGCACAACAGTTTAAACGTCGAAACAGGCCCAACAGCTCGCAAATCTCTTTGATTTCGTCGATTTTGACTACAACTAGCCGTCATTTCCTTCCCGTTTGAGATATTTCGACGTTTAAGCGCTCTTTTCACTCCT
>NW_027185000.1:0-45732 GCF_040668555.2 Bombus flavifrons
ACGTCATAACGTAATACTATATAACGTTATACGTCACAACGTAAAACTATATAACGTTATACGTTATAACGTAATACTATATAACGTTATACGTCACAACGTAATACTATATAACGTTATACGTTATAACGTAATACTATATAACGTTATACGTTATATGGTAATACTATATAACGTTATACGTTATAACGTAATACTACATAATGTTATACGTTATAACGTAATACTATATACCGTTATACGTTATAACGTAATACTGTATAACGTTATACGTTATAACGTAATACTATATAACGTTATACGATATGACGTAATACTATATAACGTTATACGTTATAACGTAATACTACATAACGTTATACGTTATAACGTAATACTACATAACGTTATACGTTATAACGTAATACTATATAACGTTATACGTTATAACGTAATACTATATAACGTTATACGATATAACGTAATACTATATAACGTTATACGTTATAACGTAATACTACATAACGTTATACGTTATATGGTAATACTATATAACGTTATACGTTATAACGTAATACTACATAAAGTTATACGTTATAACGTAATACTATATAACGTTATACGTTATAACGTAATACTGTTTAACGTTATACGTTATAACGTAATACTATATAGCGTTATACGTTACATGGTGATACTATATAACGTTATACGTTATAACGTAATAGTAAATAACGTTATACGTTATATGGTAATACTATATAACGTTATACGTCATAACGTAATACTGTATAACGTTATACGTTATAACGTAATACTATATAACGTTATACGTTATATGGTGATACTATATAACGTTATAACGTAATACTATATAACGTTATACGTTATAACGTAATACTATATAACGTTATACGTTATATGGTAATACTATATAACGTTATACGTTATAACGTAATACTATATAACGTTATGCGTCATAACGTAATACTATATAACGTTATACGTTATAACGTAATACTATATAACGTTATACGTTATATGGTGATACTATATAACGTTATAACGTAATACTATATAACGTTATACGTTATAACGTAACACTATATAACGTTATACGTCATAACGTAATACTTTATAACGTTATACGTTATATGGTAATACTATATAACGTTATACGTCATAACGTAATACTTTATAACGTTATACGTTATAACGTAATACTATATAACGTTATACGTTATATGGTGATACTATATAACGTTATAACGTAATACTATATAACGTTGTACGTTATATGGTGATACTATATAACGTTATAACGTAATACTATATAACGTTATACGTTATAACTTAATACTATATAACGTTATACGTTATAACGTAATACTATATAACGTTATACGTCATAACGTAATACTATATAACGTTATACGTCACAACGTAAAACTATATAACGTTATACGTCACAACGTAAAACTATATAACGTTATACGTTATAACGTAATACTATATAACGTTATACGTCATAACGTAATACTATATAACGTTATACGTCACAACGTAAAACTATATAACGTTATACGTTATAACGTAATACTATATAACGTTATACGTCACAACGTAATACTATATAACGTTATACGTTATAACGTAATACTATATAACGTTATACGTTATATGGTAATACTATATAACGTTATACGTTATAACGTAATACTACATAATGTTATACGTTATAACGTAATACTATATACCGTTATACGTTATAACGTAATACTGTATAACGTTATACGTTATAACGTAATACTATATAACGTTATACGATATAACGTAATACTATATAACGTTATACGTTATAACGTAATACTACATAACGTTATACGTTATAACGTAATACTACATAACGTTATACGTTATAACGTAATACTATATAACGTTATACGTTATAACGTAATACTATATAACGTTATACGATATAACGTAATACTATATAACGTTATACGTTATAACGTAATACTACATAACGTTATACGTTATATGGTAATACTATATAACGTTATACGTTATAACGTAATACTACATAAAGTTATACGTTATAACGTAATACTATATAACGTTATACGTTATAACGTAATACTGTTAACGTTATACGTTATAACGTAATACTATATAGCGTTATACGTTACATGGTGATACTATATAACGTTATACGTTATAACGTAATAGTAAATAACGTTATACGTTATATGGTAATACTATATAACGTTATACGTCATAACGTAATACTGTATAACGTTATACGTTATAACGTAATACTATATAACGTTATACGTTATATGGTGATACTATATAACGTTATAACGTAATACTATATAACGTTATACGTTATAACGTAATACTATATAACGTTATACGTTATATGGTAATACTATATAACGTTATACGTTATAACGTAATACTATATAACGTTATGCGTCATAACGTAATACTATATAACGTTATACGTTATAACGTAATACTATATAACGTTATACGTTATATGGTGATACTATATAACGTTATAACGTAATACTATATAACGTTATACGTTATAACGTAATACTATATAACGTTATACGTCATAACGTAATACTATATAACGTTATACGTCACAACGTAAAACTATATAACGTTATACGTTATAACGTAATACTATATAACGTTATACGTCATAACGTAATACTATATAACGTTATACGTCACAACGTAAAACTATATAACGTTATACGTTATAACGTAATACTATATAACGTTATACGTCACAACGTAATACTATATAACGTTATACGTTATAACGTAATACTACATAACGTTATACGTTATATGGTAATACTATATAACGTTATACGTTATAACGTAATACTACATAATGTTATACGTTATAACGTAATACTATATACCGTTATACGTTATAACGTAATACTGTATAACGTTATACGTTATAACGTAATACTATATAACGTTATACGATATAACGTAATACTATATAACGTTATACGTTATAACGTAATACTACATAACGTTATACGTTATGACGTAATACTACATAACGTTATACGTTATAACGTAATACTATATAACGTTATACGTTATAACGTAATACTATATAACGTTATACGATATAACGTAATACTATATAACGTTATACGTTATATGGTGATACTATATAACGTTATAACGTAATACTATATAACGTTATACGTTATAACGTAATACTATATAAAGTTATACGTTATAACGTAATACTATATAACGCTATACGTTATAACGTAATACTATATAACGTTATACGTTATATGGTAATACTTTATAACGTTATACGTCATAACGTAATACTATATAATGTTATACGTTATAACGTAATACTATATAACGTTGTACGTTATATGGTGATACTATATAACGTTATAACGTAATACTATATAACGTTATACGTTATAACTTAATACTATATAACGTTATACGTCATAACGTAATACTATATAACGTTATACGTCACAACGTAAACTATATAACGTTATACGTCACAACGTAAAACTATATAACGTTATACGTTATAACGTAATACTATATAACGTTATACGTCATAACGTAATACTATATAACGTTATACGTCACAACGTAAAATTATATAACGTTATACGTTATAACGTAATACTATATAACGTTATACGTCACAACGTAATACTATATAACGTTATACGTTATAACGTAATAATATATAACGTTATACGTTATATGGTAATACTATATAACGTTATACGTTATAACGTAATACTACATAATGTTATACGTTATAACGTAATACTATATACCGTTATACGTTATAACGTAATACTGTATAACGTTATACGTTATAACGTAATACTATATAACGTTATACGATATAACGTAATACTATATAACGTTATACGTTATAACGTAATACTACATAACGTTATACGTTATAGCGTAATACTACATAACGTTATACGTTATAACGTAATACTATATAACGTTATACGTTATAACGTAATACTATATAACGTTATACGATATAACGTAATACTATATAACGTTATACGTTATAACGTAATACTACATAACGTTATACGTTATATGGTAATACTATATAACGTTATACGTTATAACGTAATACTACATAAAGTTATACGTTATAACGTAATACTATATAACGTTATACGTTATAACGTAATACTGTTTAACGTTATACGTTATAACGTAATACTATATAGCGTTATACGTTACATGGTGATACTATATAACGTTATACGTTATAACGTAATAGTAAATAACGTTATACGTTATATGGTAATACTATATAACGTTATACGTCATAACGTAATACTGTATAACGTTATACGTTATAACGTAATACTATATAACGTTATACGTTATATGGTGATACTATATAACGTTATAACGTAATACTATATAACGTTATACGTTATAACGTAATACTATATAACGTTATACGTTATATGGTAATACTATATAACGTTATACGTTATAACGTAATACTATATAACGTTATACGTCATAACGTAATACTATATAACGTTATACGTTATAACGTAATACTATATAACGTTATAAGTTATATGGTGATACTATATAACGTTATAACGTAATACTATATAACGTTATACGTTATAACGTAATACTATATAACGTTATACGTCATAACGTAATACTATATAACGTTATACGTCACAACGTAAAACTATATAACGTTATACGTTATAACGTAATACTATATAACGTTATACGTCATAACGTAATACTATATAACGTTATACGTCACAACGTAAAACTATATAACGTTATACGTTATAACGTAATACTATATAACGTTATACGATATAACGTAATACTATATAACGTTATACGTTAAAACGTAATACTACATAACGTTATACGTTATGACGTAATACTACATAACGTTATACGTTATAACGTAATACTATATAACGTTATACGTTATAACGTAATACTATATAACGTTATACGATATAACGTAATACTATATAACGTTATACGTTATATGGTGATACTATATAACGTTATAACGTAATACTATATAACGTTATACGTTATAACGTAATACTATATAAAGTTATACGTTATAACGTAATACTATATAACGCTATACGTTATAACGTAATACTATATAACGTTATACGTTATATGGTAATACTTTATAACGTTATACGTCATAACGTAATACTATATAATGTTATACGTTATAACGTAATACTATATAACGTTGTACGTTATATGGTGATACTATATAACGTTATAACGTAATACTATATAACGTTATACGTTATAACTTAATACTATATAACGTTATACGTTATAACGTAATACTATATAAAGTTATACGTTATAACTTAATACTATATAACGTTATACGTTACATGGTGATACTATATATCGTTATACGTTATAACGTAATACTATATAATGTTATACGTTATAACGTAATACTCTATAACGTTATACGATATAACGTAATACTATATAACGTTATACGTTATAACGTAATACTACATAACGTTATACGTATAACGTAATACTACATAACGTTATACGTTATAACGTAATACTACATAACGTTATACGTTATAACGTAATACTAGATAACGTTATACGTTATAACGTAATACTATATAACGTTATACGATATAACGTAATACTATATAACGTTATACGTTATATGGTGATACTATATAACGTTATAACGTAATACTATATAACGTTATACGTTATAACGTAATACTATATAACGTTATACGATATAACGTAATACTATATAACGTTATACGTTATAACGTAATACTACATAACGTTATACGTTATATGGTAATACTATATAACGTTATACGTTATAACGTAATACTACATAAAGTTATACGTTATAACGTAATACTATATAACGTTATACGTTATAACGTAATACTGTTTAACGTTATACGTTATAACATAATACTATATAACGTTATACGTTATAACGTAATACTGTTTAACGTTATACGTTATATGGTAATACTATATAACGTTATACGTTATAACGTAATACTACATAAAGTTATACGTTATAACGTAATACTATATAACGTTATACGTTATAACGTAATACTGTTTAACGTTATACGTTATAACGTAATACTATATAGCGTTATACGTTACATGGTGATACTATATAACGTTATACGTTATAACGTAATAGTAAATAACGTTATACGCTATATGGTAATACTATATAACGTTATACGTTATAACGTAATACTATATAACGTTATACGTTATATGGTAATACTATATAACGTTATACGTTATAACGTAATACTATATAACGTTATACGTCATAACGTAATACTATATAACGTTATACGTTATAACGTAATACAATATAACGTTATACGTTATATTGTGATAGTATATAACGTTATAACGTAATACTATATAACGTTATACGTCATAATGTAATACTATATAACGTTATACGTCACAACGTAAAACTATATAACGTTATACGTTATAACGTAATACTATATAACGTTATACGTTATAACGTAATACTATATAACGTTATACGTTATATGGTAATACTATATAACGTTATACGTTATAACGTAATACTATATAACGTTATACGTCATAACGTAATACTATATAACGTTATACGTTATAACGTAATACTATATAACGTTATACGTTATATGGTGATACTATATAACGTTATAACGTAATACTATATAACGTTATACGTTATAACGTAATACTATATAACGTTATACGTCATAACGTAATACTATATAACGTTATACGTCACAACGTAAAACTATATAACGTTATACGTTATAACGTAATACTATATAACGTTATACGTCATAACGTAATACTATATAACGTTATACGTCACAACGTAAAACTATATAACGTTATACGTTATAACGTAATACTATATAACGTTATACGTCACAACGTAATACTATATAACGTTATACGTTATAACGTAATACTATATAACGTTATACGTTATATGGTAATACTATATAACGTTATACGTTATAACGTAATACTACATAATGTTATACGTTATAACGTAATACTATATACCGTTATACGTTATAACGTAATACTGTATAACGTTATACGTTATAACGTCATACTATATAACGTTATACGATATAACGTAATACTATATAACGTTATACGTTATAACGTAATACTACATAACGTTATACGTTATAACGTAATACTACATAACGTTATACGTTATAACGTAATACTATATAACGTTATACGTTATAACGTAATACTACATGACGTTATACGATATAACGTAATACTATATAACGTTATACGTTATAACGTAATACTACATAACGTTATACGTTATATGGTAATACTATATAACGTTATACGTTATATGGTAATACTATATAACGTTATACGTTATAACGTAATACTACATAATGTTATACGTTATAACGTAATACTGTATAACGTTATACGTTATAACGTCATACTATATAACGTTATACGATATAACGTAATACTATATAACGTTATACGTTATAACGTAATACTACATAACGTTATACGTCACAACGTAAAACTATATAACGTTATACGTTATAACGTAATACTATATAACGTTATACGTCACAACGTAATACTACATAACGTTATACGTTATAACGTAATACTACATAACGTTATACGTTATAACGTAATACTATATAACGTTATACGTTATAACGTAATACTATATAACGTTATACGATATAACGTAATACTATATAACGTTATACGTTATATGGTGATACTATATAACGTTATAACGTAATACTATATAACGTTATACGTTATAACGTAATGCTATATAAAGTTATACGTTATAACGTAATACTATATAACGTTATACGTTATAACGTAATACTATATAACGTTATACGTTATATGGTAATACTTTATAACTTTATACGTCATAACGTAATACTATATAATGTTATACGTTATAACGTAATACTATATAACGTTGTACGTTATATGGTGATACTATATAACGTTATAACGTAATACTATGTAACGTTATACGTTATATGGTGATACTATATAACGTTATAACGTAATACTATATAATGTTATACGTTATAACGTAATACTATATAACGTTATACGTCATAACGTAATCCTATATAACGTTATACGTCACAACGTAAAACTATATAACGTTATACGTTATAACGTAATACTATATAACGTTATACGTTATAACGTAATACTGTTTAACGTTATACGTTATATGGTAATACTATATAACGTTATACGTTATAACGTAATACTACATAAAGTTATACGTTATAACGTAATACTATATAACGTTATACGTTATAACGTAATACTGTTTAACGTTATACGTTATAACGTAATACTATATAGCGTTATACGTTACATGGTGATACTATATAACGTTATACGTTATAACGTAATAGTAAATAACGTTATACGCTATATGGTAATACTATATAACGTTATACGTTATAACGTAATACTATATAACGTTATACGTTATATGGTAATACTATATAACGTTATACGTTATAACGTAATACTATATAACGTTATACGTCATAACGTAATACTATATAACGTTATACGTTATAACGTAATACAATATAACGTTATACGTTATATTGTGATAGTATATAACGTTATAACGTAATACTATATAACGTTATACGTCATAATGTAATACTATATAACGTTATACGTCACAACGTAAAACTATATAACGTTATACGTTATAACGTAATACTATATAACGTTATACGTTATAACGTAATACTATATAACGTTATACGTTATATGGTAATACTATATAACGTTATACGTTATAACGTAATACTATATAACGTTATACGTCATAACGTAATACTATATAACGTTATACGTTATAACGTAATACTATATAACGTTATACGTTATATGGTGATACTATATAACGTTATAACGTAATACTATATAACGTTATACGTTATAACGTAATACTATATAACGTTATACGTCATAACGTAATACTATATAACGTTATACGTCACAACGTAAAACTATATAACGTTATACGTTATAACGTAATACTATATAACGTTATACGTCATAACGTAATACTATATAACGTTATACGTCACAACGTAAAACTATATAACGTTATACGTTATAACGTAATACTATATAACGTTATACGTCACAACGTAATACTATATAACGTTATACGTTATAACGTAATACTATATAACGTTATACGTTATATGGTAATACTATATAACGTTATACGTTATAACGTAATACTACATAATGTTATACGTTATAACGTAATACTATATACCGTTATACGTTATAACGTAATACTGTATAACGTTATACGTTATAACGTCATACTATATAACGTTATACGATATAACGTAATACTATATAACGTTATACGTTATAACGTAATACTACATAACGTTATACGTTATAACGTAATACTACATAACGTTATACGTTATATGGTAATACTATATAACGTTATACGTTATATGGTAATACTATATAACGTTATACGTTATAACGTAATACTACATAATGTTATACGTTATAACGTAATACTGTATAACGTTATACGTTATAACGTCATACTATATAACGTTATACGATATAACGTAATACTATATAACGTTATACGTTATAACGTAATACTACATAACGTTATACGTCACAACGTAAAACTATATAACGTTATACGTCACAACGTAAAACTATATAACGTTATACGTTATAACGTAATACTATATAACGTTATACGTCACAACGTAATACTATATAACGTTATACGTTATAACGTAATACTATATAACGTTATACGTCACAACGTAATACTATATAACGTTATACGTTATAACGTAATACTATATAACGTTATACGTTATATGGTAATACTATATAACGTTATACGTTATAACGTAATACTACATAATGTTATACGTTATAACGTAATACTATATACCGTTATACGTTATAACGTAATACTGTATAACGTTATACGTTATAACGTAATACTATATAACGTTATACGATATAACTTAATACTATATAACGTTATACGTTACATGGTGATACTATATATCGTTATACGTTATAACATAATACTATATAATGTTATACGTTATAACGTAATACTATATAACGTTATACGATATAACGTAATACTATATAACGTTATACGTTATAACGTAATACTACATAACGTTATACGTTATAACGTAATACTACATAACGTTATACGTTATAACGTAATACTATATAACGTTATACGTTATAACGTAATACTATATAACGTTATACGATATAACGTAATACTATATAACGTTATACGTTATATGGTGATACTATATAACGTTATAACGTAATACTATATAACGTTATACGTTATAACGTAATGCTATATAAGTTATACGTTATAACGTAATACTATATAACGTTATACGTTATAACGTAATACTATATAACGTTATACGTATATGGTAATACTTTATAACTTTATACGTCATAACGTAATACTATATAATGTTATACGTTATAACGTAATACTATATAACGTTGTACGTTATATGGTGATACTATATAACGTTATAACGTAATACTATATAACGTTATACGTTATATGGTGATACTATATAACGTTATAACGTAATACTATATAACGTTATACGTTATAACGTAATACTATATAACGTTATACGTCATAACGTAATCCTATATAACGTTATACGTCACAACGTAAAACTATATAACGTTATACGTTATAACGTAATACTATATAACGTTATACGTTATAACGTAATACTGTTTAACGTTATACGTTATATGGTAATACTATATAACGTTATACGTTATAACGTAATACTACATAAAGTTATACGTTATAACGTAATACTATATAACGTTATACGTTATAACGTAATACTGTTTAACGTTATACGTTATAACGTAATACTATATAGCGTTATACGTTACATGGTGATACTATATAACGTTATACGTTATAACGTAATAGTAAATAACGTTATACGCTATATGGTAATACTATATAACGTTATACGTTATAACGTAATACTATATAACGTTATACGTTATATGGTAATACTATATAACGTTATACGTTATAACGTAATACTATATAACGTTATACGTCATAACGTAATACTATATAACGTTATACGTTATAACGTAATACAATATAACGTTATACGTTATATTGTGATAGTATATAACGTTATAACGTAATACTATATAACGTTATACGTCATAATGTAATACTATATAACGTTATACGTCACAACGTAAAACTATATAACGTTATACGTTATAACGTAATACTATATAACGTTATACGTTATAACGTAATACTATATAACGTTATACGTTATATGGTAATACTATATAACGTTATACGTTATATGGTAATACTTTATAACTTTATACGTCATAACGTAATACTATATAATGTTATACGTTATAACGTAATACTATATAACGTTGTACGTTATATGGTGATACTATATAACGTTATAACGTAATACTATATAACGTTATACGTTATATGGTGATACTATATAACGTTATAACGTAATACTATATAACGTTATACGTCACAACGTAATACTATATAACGTTATACGTTATAACGTAATACTATATAACGTTATACGTTATATGGTAATACTATATAACGTTATACGTTATAACGTAATACTACATAATGTTATACGTTATAACGTAATACTATATACCGTTATACGTTATAACGTAATACTGTATAACGTTATACGTTATAACGTCATACTATATAACGTTATACGTCATAACGTAATACTATATAACGTTATACCTAATAACGTAATACTATATAACGTTATACGTTATATGGTGATCCTATATAACGTTATAACGTAATACTATATAACGTTATACGTTATAACGTAATACTATATAACGTTATACGTCATAACGTAATACTATATAACGTTATACGTCACAACGTAAAACTATATAACGTTATACGTTATAACGTAATACTATATAACGTTATACGTCATAACGTAATACTATATAACGTTATACGTCACAACGTAAAACTATATATCTTTATACGTTATAACGTAATACTATATAACGTTATACGTCACAACGTAATACTATATAACGTTATACGTTATAACGTAATACTATATAACGTTATACGTTATATGGTAATACTATATAACGTTATACGTTATAACGTAATACTACATAATGTTATACGTTATAACGTAATACTATATACCGTTATACGTTATAACGTAATACTGTATAACGTTATACGTTATAACGTAATACTATATAACGTTATACGATATAACGTAATACTATATAACGTTATACGTTATATGGTGATCCTATATAACGTTATAACGTAATACTATATAACGTTATACGTTATAACGTAATACTATATAACGTTATACGTCATAACGTAATACTGTATAACGTTATACGTCATAACGTAATACTATATAACGTTATACGTCACAACGTAAAACTATATAACGTTATACGTTATAACGTAATACTATATAACGTTATACGTCATAACGTAATACTATATAACGTTATACGTCACAACGTAAAACTATATATCTTTATACGTTATAACGTAATACTATATAACGTTATACGTCACAACGTAATACTATATAACGTTATACGTTATAACGTAATACTGTATAACGTTATACGTTATAACGTAATACTATATGACGTTATACGATATAACGTAATACTATATAACGTTATACGTTATAACGTAATACTACATAACGTTATACGTTATATGGTAATACTATATAACGTTATACGTTATATGGTAATACTATATAACGTTATACGTTATAACGTAATACTACATAATGTTATACGTTATAACGTAATACTGTATAACGTTATACGTTATAACGTCATACTATATAACGTTATACGATATAACGTAATACTATATAACGTTATACGTCATAACGTAATACTATATAACGTTATACGTTATAACGTAATACTATATAACGTTATACGTTATATGGTGATACTATATAACGTTATAACGTAATACTATATAACGTTATACGTTATAACGTAATACTATATAACGTTATACGTCATAACGTAATACTATATAACGTTATACGTCACAACGTAAAACTATATAACGTTATACGTTATAACGTAATACTATATAACGTTATACGTCATAACGTAATACTATATAACGTTATACGTCACAACGTAAAACTATATAACGTTATACGTTATAACGTAATACTATATAACGTTATACGTCACAACGTAATACTATATAACGTTATACGTTATAACGTAATACTATATAACGTTATACGTTATATGGTAATACTATATAACGTTATACGTTATAACGTAATACTACATAATGTTATACGTTATAACGTAATACTATATACCGTTATACGTTATAACGTAATACTGTATAACGTTATACGTTATAACGTCATACTATATAACGTTATACGATATAACGTAATACTATATAACGTTATACGTTATAACGTAATACTACATAACGTTATACGTTATAACGTAATACTACATAACGTTATACGTTATAACGTAATACTATATAACGTTATACGTTATAACGTAATACTATATGACGTTATACGATATAACGTAATACTATATAACGTTATACGTTATAACGTAATACTACATAACGTTATACGTTATATGGTAATACTATATAACGTTATACGTTATATGGTAATACTATATAACGTTATACGTTATAACGTAATACTACATAATGTTATACGTTATAACGTAATACTGTATAACGTTATACGTTATAACGTCATACTATATAACGTTATACGATATAACGTAATACTATATAACGTTATACGTTATAACGTAATACTACATAACGTTATACGTCACAACGTAAAACTATATAACGTTATACGTTATAACGTAATACTATATAACGTTATACGTCACAACGTAATACTATATAACGTTATACGTTATAACGTAATACTATATAACGTTATACGTCACAACGTAATACTATATAACGTTATACGTTATAACGTAATACTATATAACGTTATACGTTATATGGTAATACTATATAACGTTATACGTTATAACGTAATACTACATAATGTTATACGTTATAACGTAATACTATATACCGTTATACGTTATAACGTAATACTGTATAACGTTATACGTTATAACGTAATACTATATAACGTTATACGATATAACTTAATACTATATAACGTTATACGTTACATGGTGATACTATATATCGTTATACGTTATAACATAATACTATATAATGTTATACGTTATAACGTAATACTATATAACGTTATACGATATAACGTAATACTATATAACGTTATACGTTATAACGTAATACTACATAACGTTATACGTTATAACGTAATACTACATAACGTTATACGTTATAACGTAATACTATATAACGTTATACGTTATAACGTAATACTATATAACGTTATACGATATAACGTAATACTATATAACGTTATACGTTATATGGTGATACTATATAACGTTATAACGTAATACTATATAACGTTATACGTTATAACGTAATGCTATATAAAGTTATACGTTATAACGTAATACTATATAACGTTATACGTTATAACGTAATACTATATAACGTTATACGTTATATGGTAATACTTTATAACTTTATACGTCATAACGTAATACTATATAATGTTATACGTTATAACGTAATACTATATAACGTTGTACGTTATATGGTGATACTATATAACGTTATAACGTAATACTATATAACGTTATACGTTATATGGTGATACTATATAACGTTATAACGTAATACTATATAACGTTATACGTTATAACGTAATACTATATAACGTTATACGTCATAACGTAATCCTATATAACGTTATACGTCACAACGTAAAACTATATAACGTTATACGTTATAACGTAATACTATATAACGTTATACGTTATAACGTAATACTGTTTAACGTTATACGTTATATGGTAATACTATATAACGTTATACGTTATAACGTAATACTACATAAAGTTATACGTTATAACGTAATACTATATAACGTTATACGTTATAACGTAATACTGTTTAACGTTATACGTTATAACGTAATACTATATAGCGTTATACGTTACATGGTGATACTATATAACGTTATACGTTATAACGTAATAGTAAATAACGTTATACGCTATATGGTAATACTATATAACGTTATACGTTATAACGTAATACTATATAACGTTATACGTTATATGGTAATACTATATAACGTTATACGTTATAACGTAATACTATATAACGTTATACGTCATAACGTAATACTATATAACGTTATACGTTATAACGTAATACAATATAACGTTATACGTTATATTGTGATAGTATATAACGTTATAACGTAATACTATATAACGTTATACGTCATAATGTAATACTATATAACGTTATACGTCACAACGTAAAACTATATAACGTTATACGTTATAACGTAATACTATATAACGTTATACGTTATAACGTAATACTATATAACGTTATACGTTATATGGTAATACTATATAACGTTATACGTTATATGGTAATACTTTATAACTTTATACGTCATAACGTAATACTATATAATGTTATACGTTATAACGTAATACTATATAACGTTGTACGTTATATGGTGATACTATATAACGTTATAACGTAATACTATATAACGTTATACGTTATATGGTGATACTATATAACGTTATAACGTAATACTATATAACGTTATACGTCACAACGTAATACTATATAACGTTATACGTTATAACGTAATACTATATAACGTTATACGTTATATGGTAATACTATATAACGTTATACGTTATAACGTAATACTACATAATGTTATACGTATAACGTAATACTATATACCGTTATACGTTATAACGTAATACTGTATAACGTTATACGTTATAACGTCATACTATATAACGTTATACGTCATAACGTAATACTATATAACGTTATACCTAATAACGTAATACTATATAACGTTATACGTTATATGGTGATCCTATATAACGTTATAACGTAATACTATACGTTATACGTTATAACGTAATACTATATAACGTTATACGTCATAACGTAATACTATATAACGTTATACGTCACAACGTAAAACTATATAACGTTATACGTTATAACGTAATACTATATAACGTTATACGTCATAACGTAATACTATATAACGTTATAACGTCACAACGTAAAACTATATATCTTTATACGTTATAACGTAATACTATATAACGTTATACGTCACAACGTATACTATATAACGTTATACGTTATAACGTAATACTATATAACGTTATACGTTATATGGTAATACTATATAACGTTATACGTTATAACGTAATACTACATAATGTTATACGTTATAACGTAATACTATATACCGTTATACGTTATAACGTAATACTGTATAACGTTATACGTTATAACGTAATACTATATAACGTTATACGATATAACGTAATACTATATAACGTTATACGTTATATGGTGATCCTATATAACGTTATAACGTAATACTATATAACGTTATACGTTATAACGTAATACTATATAACGTTATACGTCATAACGTAATACTGTATAACGTTATACGTCATAACGTAATACTATATAACGTTATACGTCACAACGTAAACTATATAACGTTATACGTTATAACGTAATACTATATAACGTTATACGTCATAACGTAATACTATATAACGTTATACGTCACAACGTAAAACTATATATCTTTATACGTTATAACGTAATACTATATAACGTTATACGTCACAACGTAATACTATATAACGTTATACGTTATAACGTAATACTGTATAACGTTATACGTTATAACGTAATACTATATAACGTTATACGATATAACGTAATACTATATAACGTTATACGTTATAACGTAATACTACATAACGTTATACGTTATAACGTAATACTACATAACGTTATACGTTATAACGTAATACTATATAACGTTATACGTTATAACGTAATACTATATAACGTTATACGATATAACGTAATACTATATAACGTTATACGTTATATGGTGATACTATATAACGTTATAACGTAATACTATATAACGTTATACGTTATAACGTAATACTATATAAAGTTATACGTTATAACGTAATACTATATAACGCTATACGTTATAACGTAATACTATATAACGTTATACGTTATATGGTAATACTTTATAACGTTATACGTCATAACGTAATACTATATAATATTATACGTTATAACGTAATACTATATAACGTTGTACGTTATATGGTGATACTATATAACGTTATAACGTAATACTATATAACGTTATACGTTGTAACTTAATACTATATAACGTTATACGTTATAACGTAATACTATATAAAGTTATACGTTATAACTTAATACTATATAACGTTATACGTTACATGGTGATACTATATATCGTTATACGTTATAACGTAATACTATATAATGTTATACGTTATAACGTAATACTATATAACGTTATACGATATAACGTAATACTATATAACGTTATACGTTATAACGTAATACTACATAACGTTATACGTTATAACGTAATACTATATAACGTTATACGATATAACGTAATACTATATAACGTTATACGTTATAACGTAATACTACATAACGTTATACGTTATATGGTAATACTATATAACGTTATACGTTATAACGTAATACTACATAAAGTTATACGTTATAACGTAATACTACATAATGCTATACGTTATAACGTAATACTATATACCGTTATACGTTATAACGTAATACTGTATAACGTTATACGTTATAACGTAATACTATATAACGTTATACGTCACAACGTAATACTATATAACGTTATACGTTATAACGTAATACTATATAACGTTATACGTTATATGGTGATACTATATAACGTTATAACGTAATACTATATAACGTTATACGTCATAACGTAATACTATATAATATTATACGTTATAACGTAATACTATATAACGTTGTACGTTATATGGTGATACTATATAACGTTATAACGTAATACTATATAACGTTATACGTTGTAACTTAATACTATATAACGTTATACGTTATAACGTAATACTATATAAAGTTATACGTTATAACTTAATACTATATAACGTTATACGTTACATGGTGATACTATATATCGTTATACGTTATAACGTAATACTATATAATGTTATACGTTATAACGTAATACTATATAACGTTATACGATATAACGTAATACTATATAACGTTATACGTTATAACGTAATACTACATAACGTTATACGTTATAACGTAATACAACATAACGTTATACGTTATAACGTAATACTATATAACGTTATACGTTATAACGTATTACTATATAACGTTATACGATATAACGTAATACTATATAACGTTATACGTTATATGGTGATACTATATAACGTTATAACGTAATACTATATAACGTTATACGTTATAACGTAATACTATATAAAGTTATACGTTATAACGTAATACTATATAACGTTATACGTTATAACGTAATACTATATAACGTTATACGTTATATGGTAATACTTTATAACTTTATACGTCATAACGTAATACTATATAATGTTATACGTTATAACGTAATACTATATAAAGTTGTACGTTATATGGTGATACTATATAACGTTATAACGTAATACTATATAACGTTATACGTTATATGGTGATACTATATAACGTTATAACGTAATACTATATAACGTTATACGTTATAACGTAATACTATATAACGTTATACGTCATAACGTAATACTATATAACGTTATACGTCACAACGTAAAACAATATAACGTTATACGTTATAACGTAATACTATATAACGTTATACGTCACAACGTAATACTATATAACGTTATACGTTATAACGTAATACTATATAACGTTATTCGTTATATGGTAATACTATATAACGTTATACGTTATAACGTAATACTACATAATGTTATACGTTATAACGTAATACTATATACCGTTATACGTTATAACGTAATACTGTATAACGTTATACGTTATAACGTAATACTATATAACGTTATACGTCATAACGTAATACTATATAACGTTATACGTCACAACGTAAAACTATATAACGTTATACGTTATAACGTAATACTATATAACGTTATACGTCACAACGTAATACTATATAACGTTATACGTTATAACGTAATACTATATAACGTTATACGTTATATGGTAATACTATATAACGTTATACGTTATAACGTAATACTACATAATGTTATACGTTATAACGTAATACTATATAACTTTATACGTTATAACGTAATACTATATAACGCTATACGTTATAACGTAATACTATATAACGTTATACGTCACAACGTAAAACTATATAACGTTATACGTTATAACGTAATACTATATAACGTTATACGTCATAACGTAATACTATATAACGTTATACGTCACAACGTAAAACTATATAACGTTATACGTTATAACGTAATACTATATAACGTTATACGTCACAACGTAATACTATATAACGTTATACGTTATAACGTAATACTATATAACGTTATACGTTATATGGTAATACTATATAACGTTATACGTTATAACGTAATACTACATAATGTTATACGTTATAACGTAATACTATATACCGTTATACGTTATAACGTAATACTGTATAACGTTATACGTTATAACGTAATACTATATAACGTTATACGATATAACGTAATACTATATAACTTTATACGTTATAACGTAATACTATATAACGCTATACGTTATAACGTAATACTATATAACGTTATACGTAATAACGTAATACTATATAACGTTATACGTTATAACGTAATACTATATAACGTTATACGTTATAACGTAATACACTACATAATGTTATACGTTATAACGTAATACTATATACCGTTATACGCTATAACGTAATACTGTATAACGTTATACGTTATAACGTAATACTATATAACGTTATACGTTATATGGTAATACTATATAACGTTAAACGTTATAACGTAATACTATATAACGTTATACGTCATAACGTAATACTATATAACGTTATACGTAATAACGTAATACTATATAACGTTATACGTTATATGGTGATCCTATATAACGTTATAACGTAATACTATATAACGTTATACGTTATAACGTAATACTATATAACGTTATACGTCATAACGTAATACTATATAACGTTATACGTCACAACGTAATACTATATAACGTTATACGTCATAACGTAATACTGTTTAACGTTATACGTTATAACGTAATACTATATAGCGTTATACGTTACATGGTGATACTATATAACGTTATACGTTATAACGTAATACTATATAACGTTATACGTTATAACGTAATACTATATAACGTTATACGTTATATGGTGATACTATATAACGTTATAACGTAATACTACATAATGTTATACGTTATAACGTAATACTATATACCGTTATACGTTATAGCGTAATACTACATAACGTTATACGTTATAACGTAATACTATATAACGTTATACGTTATAACGTAATACTATATAACGTTATACGATATAACGTAATACTATATAACGTTATACGTTATATGGTGATACTATATAACGTTATAACGTAATACCATATAACGTTATACGTTATAACGTAATACTATATAAAGTTATACGTTATAACGTAATACTATATAACGCTATACGTTATAACGTAATACTATATAACGTTATACGATATAACGTAATACTTTATAACTTTATACGTCATAACGTAATACTATATAACGTTATTCGTTATATGGTAATACTATATAACGTTATACGTTATAACGTAATACTACATAATGTTATACGTTATAACGTAATACTATATACCGTTATACGTTATAACGTAATACTGTATAACGTTATACGTTATAACGTAATACTATATAACGTTATACGTCACAACGTAATACTATATAACGTTATACGTTATATCGTAATACTATATAACGTTATTCGTTATATGGTAATACTATATAAAGTTATACGTTATAACGTAATACTATATAACGCTATACGTTATAACGTAATACTATATAACGTTATACGTTATATGGTAATACTTTATAACGTTATACGTCATAACGTAATACTATATAATGTTATACGTTATTACGTAATACTATGTAACGTTGTACGTTATATGGTGATACTATATAACGTTATAACGTAATACTATATAACGTTATACGTTATAACTTAATACTATATAACGTTATACGTTATAACGTAATACTATATAAAGTTATACGTTATAACTTAATACTATATAACGTTATACGTTACATGGTGATACTATATATCGTTATACGTTATAACGTAATACTGTATAACGTTATACGTTATAACGTAATACTATATAACGTTATACGATATAACGTAATACTATATAACTTTATACGTTATAACGTAATACTATATAACGCTATACGTTATAACGTAATACTATATAACGTTATACGTAATAACGTAATACTATATAACGTTATACGTTATAACGTAATACTATATAACGTTATACGTTATAACGTAATACTACATAATGTTATACGTTATAACGTAATACTATATACCGTTATACGTTATAACGTAATACTGTATAACGTTATACGTTATAACGTAATACTATATAACGTTATACGTTATATGGTAATACTATATAACGTTAAACGTTATAACGTAATACTATATAACGTTATACGTCATAACGTAATACTATATAACGTTATACGTAATAACGTAATACTATATAACGTTATACGTTATATGGTGATCCTATATAACGTTATAACGTAATACTATATAACGTTATACGTTATAACGTAATACTATATAACGTTATACGTCATAACGTAATACTATATAACGTTATACGTCACAACGTAATACTATATAACGTTATACGTCATAACGTAATACTGTTTAACGTTATACGTTATAACGTAATACTATATAGCGTTATACGTTACATGGTGATACTATATAACGTTATACGTTATAACGTAATACTATATAACGTTATACGTTATAACGTAATACTATATAACGTTATACGTTATATGGTGATACTATATAACGTTATAACGTAATACTACATAATGTTATACGTTATAACGTAATACTATATACCGTTATACGTTATAGCGTAATACTACATAACGTTATACGTTATAACGTAATACTATATAACTTTATACGTTATAACGTAATACTATATAACGCTATACGTTATAACGTAATACTATATAACGTTATACGTAATAACGTAATACTATATAACGTTATACGTTATAACGTAATACTATATAACGTTATACGTTATAACGTAATACTACATAATGTTATACGTTATAACGTAATACTATATACCGTTATACGTTATAACGTAATACTGTATAACGTTATACGTTATAACGTAATACTATATAACGTTATACGTCACAACGTAATACTATATAACGTTATACGTTATATCGTAATACTATATAACGTTATTCGTTATATGGTAATACTATATAAAGTTATACGTTATAACGTAATACTATATAACGCTATACGTTATAACGTAATACTATATAACGTTATACGTTATATGGTAATACTTTATAACGTTATACGTCATAACGTAATACTATATAATGTTATACGTTATTACGTAATACTATGTAACGTTGTACGTTATATGGTGATACTATATAACGTTATAACGTAATACTATATAACGTTATACGTTATAACTTAATACTATATAACGTTATACGTTATAACGTAATACTATATAAAGTTATACGTTATAACTTAATACTATATAACGTTATACGTTACATGGTGATACTATATATCGTTATACGTTATAACGTAATACTGTATAACGTTATACGTTATAACGTAATACTATATAACGTTATACGATATAACGTAATACTATATAACTTTATACGTTATAACGTAATACTATATAACGCTATACGTTATAACGTAATACTATATAACGTTATACGTAATAACGTAATACTATGTAACGTTATACGTTATAACGTAATACTATATAACGTTATACGTTATAACGTAATACTACATAATGTTATACGTTATAACGTAATACTATATACCGTTATACGTTATAACGTAATACTGTATAACGTTATACGTTATAACGTAATACTATATAACGTTATACGTTATATGGTAATACTATATAACGTTAAACGTTATAACGTAATACTATATAACGTTATACGTCATAACGTAATACTATATAACGTTATACGTAATAACGTAATACTATATAACGTTATACGTTATATGGTGATCCTATATAACGTTATAACGTAATACTATATAACGTTATACGTTATAACGTAATACTATATAACGTTATACGTCATAACGTAATACTATATAACGTTATACGTCACAACGTAATACTATATAACGTTATACGTCATAACGTAATACTGTTTAACGTTATACGTTATAACGTAATACTATATAGCGTTATACGTTACATGGTGATACTATATAACGTTATACGTTATAACGTAATACTATATAACGTTATACGTTATAACGTAATACTATATAACGTTATACGTTATATGGTGATACTATATAACGTTATAACGTAATACTACATAATGTTATACGTTATAACGTAATACTATATACCGTTATACGTTATAGCGTAATACTACATAACGTTATACGTTATAACGTAATACTATATAACGTTATACGTTATAACGTAATACTATATAACGTTATACGATATAAAGTAATACTATATAACGTTATACGTCATAACGTAATACTATATAACGTTATACGTCACAACGTAAAACTATATAACGTTATACGTTATAACGTAATACTATATAACGTTATACGTCACATCGTAATACTATATAACGTTATACGTTATAACGTAATACTATATAACGTTATTCGTTATATGGTAATACTATATAACGTTATACGTTATAACGTAATACTACATAATGTTATACGTTATAACGTAATACTATATACCGTTATACGTTATAACGTAATACTGTATAACGTTATACGTTATAACGTAATACTATATAACGTTATACGATATAACGTAATACTATATAACTTTATACGTTATAACGTAATACTATATAACGCTATACGTTATAACGTAATACTATATAACGTTATACGTAATAACGTAATACTATATAACGTTATACGTTATAACGTAATACTATATAACGTTATACGTTATAACGTAATACTACATAATGTTATACGTTATAACGTAATACTATATACCGTTATACGTTATAACGTAATACTGTATAACGTTATACGTTATAACGTAATACTATATAACGTTATACGTTATATGGTAATACTATATAACGTTATACGTTATAACGTAATACTATATAACGTTATACGTCATAACGTAATACTATATAACGTTATACGTAATAACGTAATACTATATAACGTTATACGTTATATGGTGATCCTATATAACGTTATAACGTAATACTATATAACGTTATACGTTATAACGTAATACTATATAACGTTATACGTCATAACGTAATACTATATAACGTTATACGTCACAACGTAAAACTATATAACGTTATACGTTATAACGTAATACTATATAACGTTATACGTCACAACGTAATACTATATAACGTTATACGTTATAACGTAATACTATATAACGTTATTCGTTATATGGTAATACTATATAACGTTATACGTTATAACGTAATACTACATAATGTTATACGTTATAACGTAATACTATATACCGTTATACGTTATAACGTAATACTGTATAACGTTATACGTTATAACGTAATACTATATAACGTTATACGTCACAACGTAATACTATATAACGTTATACGTTATATCGTAATAATATATAACGTTATTCGTTATATGGTAATACTATATAAAGTTATACGTTATAACGTAATACTATATAACGCTATACGTTATAACGTAATACTATATAACGTTATACGTTATATGGTAATACTTTATAACGTTATACGTCATAACGTAATACTATATAATGTTATACGTTATAACGTAATACTATGTAACGTTGTACGTTATATGGTGATACTATATAACGTTATAACGTAATACTATATAACGTTATACGTTATAACTTAATACTATATAACGTTATACGTTATAACGTAATACTATATAAAGTTATACGTTATAACTTAATACTATATAACGTTATACGTTACATGGTGATACTATATATCGTTATACGTTATAACGTAATACTATATAATGTTATACGTTATAACGTAATACTATATAACGTTATACGATATAACGTAATACTATATAACGTTATACGTTATAACGTAATACTACATAACGTTATACGTTATAACGTAATACTACATAACGTTATACGTTATAACGTAATACTATATAACGTTATACGTTATAACGTAATACTATATAACGTTATACGTTATATGGTGATACTATATAACGTTATAACGTAATACTATATAACGTTATACGTTATAACGTAATACTATATAAAGTTATACGTTATAACGTAATACTATATAACGTTATACGTTATAACGTAATACTATATAACGTTATACGTTATATGGTAATACTTTATAACTTTATACGTCATAACGTAATACTATATAACGTTATACGTTATAACGTAATACTATATAACGTTATTCGTTATATGGTAATACTATATAACGTTATACGTTATAACGTAATACTACATAATGTTATACGTTATAACGTAATACTATATACCGTTATACGTTATAACGTAATACTGTATAACGTTATACGTTATAACGTAATACTATATAACGTTATACGTCACAACGTAATACTATATAACGTTATACGTTATAACGTAATACTATATAACGTTATTCGTTATATGGTAATACTATATAACGTTATACGTTATAACGTAATACTACATAATGTTATACGTTATAACGTAATACTATATACCGTTATACGTTATAACGTAATACTGTATAACGTTATACGTTATAACGTAATACTATATAACGTTATACGATATAACGTAATACTATATAACGTTATACATTATAACGTAATACTACATAACGTTATACGTTATATGGTAATACTATATCACGTTATACGTTATAACGTAATACTACATAAAGTTATACGTTATAACGTAATACTATATAACGTTATACGTTATATGGTAATACTATATAACGTTATACGTCATAACGTAATACTGTTTAACGTTATACGTTATAACGTAATACTATATAGCGTTATACGTTACATGGTGATACTATATAACGTTATACGTCATAACGTAATACTGTATAACGTTATACGTTATAACGTAATACTATATAACGTTATACGTTATAACGTAATACTACATAACGTTATACGTTATATGGTAATACTATATAACGTTATACGTTATAACGTAATACTACATAAAGTTATACGTTATAACGTAATACTATATAACGTTATACGTTATAACGTAATACTGTTTAACGTTATACGTTATAACGTAATACTATATAGCGTTATACGTTACATGGTGATACTATATAACGTTATACGTTATAACGTAATAGTAAATAACGTTATACGTTATATGGTAATACTATATAACGTTATACGTCATAACGTAATACTGTATAACGTTATACGTTATAACGTAATACTATATAACGTTATACGTTATATGGTGGTACTATATAACGTTATAACGTAATACTATATAACGTTATACGTTATAACGTAATACTATATAACGTTATACGTTATATGGTAATACTATATAACGTTATACGTTATAACGTAATACTATATAACGTTATACGTCATAACGTAATACTATATAACGTTATACGTCACAACGTAAAACTATATAACGTTATACGTTATAACGTAATACTATATAACGTTATACGTCATAACGTAATACTATATAACGTTATACGTCACAACGTAAAACTATATAACGTTATACGTTATAACGTAATACTATATAACGTTATACGTCACAACGTAATACTATATAACGTTATACGTTATAACGTAATACTATATAACGTTATACGTTATATGGTAATACTATATAACGTTATACGTTATAACGTAATACTACATAATGTTATACGTTATAACGTAATACTATATACCGTTATACGTTATAACGTAATACTGTATAACGTTATACGTTATAACGTAATACTATATAACGTTATACGATATAACGTAATACTATATAACTTTATACGTTATAACGTAATACTATATAACGCTATACGTTATAACGTAATACTATATAACGTTATACGTAATAACGTAATACTATATAACGTTATACGTTATAACGTAATACTATATAACGTTATACGTTATAACGTAATACTACATAATGTTATACGTTATAACGTAATACTATATACCGTTATACGTTATAACGTAATACTGTATAACGTTATACGTTATAACGTAATACTATATAACGTTATACGTTATATGGTAATACTATATAACGTTATACGTTATAACGTAATACTATATAACGTTATACGTCATAACGTAATACTATATAACGTTATACGTAATAACGTAATACTATATAACGTTATACGTTATATGGTGATCCTATATAACGTTATAACGTAATACTATATAACGTTATACGTTATAACGTAATACTATATAACGTTATACGTCATAACGTAATACTATATAACGTTATACGTCACAACGTAATACTATATAACGTTATACGTCATAACGTAATACTGTTTAACGTTATACGTTATAACGTAATACTATATAGCGTTATACGTTACATGGTGATACTATATAACGTTATACGTTATAACGTAATACTATATAACGTTATACGTTATATGGTGATACTATATAACGTTATAACGTAATACTACATAATGTTATACGTTATAACGTAATACTATATACCGTTATACGTTATAGCGTAATACTACATAACGTTATACGTTATAACGTAATACTATATAACGTTATACGTTATAACGTAATACTATATAACGTTATACGATATAACGTAATACTATATAACGTTATACGTTATATGGTGATACTATATAACGTTATAACGTAATACCATATAACGTTATACGTTATAACGTAATACTATATAAAGTTATACGTTATAACGTAATACTATATAACGCTATACGTTATAACGTAATACTATATAACGTTATACGTTATAACGTAATACTATATAACGTTATACGTCATAACGTAATACTATATAACGTTATACGTCACAACGTAAAACTATATAACGTTATACGTTATAACGTAATACTATATAACGTTATACGTCACAACGTAATACTATATAACGTTATACGTTATAACGTAATACTATATAACGTTATTCGTTATATGGTAATACTATATAACGTTATACGTTATAACGTAATACTACATAATGTTATACGTTATAACGTAATACTATATACCGTTATACGTTATAACGTAATACTGTATAACGTTATACGTTATAACGTAATACTATATAACGTTATACGTCACAACGTAATACTATATAACGTTATACGTTATATCGTAATAATATATAACGTTATTCGTTATATGGTAATACTATATAAAGTTATACGTTATAACGTAATACTATATAACGCTATACGTTATAACGTAATACTATATAACGTTATACGTTATATGGTAATACTTTATAACGTTATACGTCATAACGTAATACTATATAATGTTATACGTTATAACGTAATACTATGTAACGTTGTACGTTATATGGTGATACTATATAACGTTATAACGTAATACTATATAACGTTATACGTTATAACTTAATACTATATAACGTTATACGTTATAACGTAATACTATATAAAGTTATACGTTATAACTTAATACTATATAACGTTATACGTTACATGGTGATACTATATATCGTTATACGTTATAACGTAATACTATATAATGTTATACGTTATAACGTAATACTATATAACGTTATACGATATAACGTAATACTATATAACGTTATACGTTATAACGTAATACTATATAACGTTATACGTCACAACGTAATACTATATAACGTTATACGTTATATGGTAATACTTTATAACTTTATACGTCATAACGTAATACTATATAACGTTATACGTTATAACGTAATACTATATAACGTTATTCGTTATATGGTAATACTATATAACGTTATACGTTATAACGTAATACTACATAATGTTATACGTTATAACGTAATACTATATACCGTTATACGTTATAACGTAATACTGTATAACGTTATACGTTATAACGTAATACTATATAACGTTATACGTCACAACGTAATACTATATAACGTTATACGTTATAACGTAATACTATATAACGTTATTCGTTATATGGTAATACTATATAACGTTAAACGTTATAACGTAATACTACATAATGTTATACGTTATAACGTAATACTATATACCGTTATACGTTATAACGTAATACTGTATAACGTTATACGTTATAACGTAATACTATATAACGTTATACGATATAACGTAATACTATATAACGTTATACATTATAACGTAATACTACATAACGTTATACGTTATATGGTAATACTATATAACGTTATACGTTATAACGTAATACTACATAAAGTTATACGTTATAACGTAATACTATATAACGTTATACGTTATATGGTAATACTATATAACGTTATACGTCATAACGTAATACTGTTTAACGTTATACGTTATAACGTAATACTATATAGCGTTATACGTTACATGGTGATACTATATAACGTTATACGTCATAACGTAATACTGTATAACGTTATACGTTATAACGTAATACTATATAACGTTATACGTTATAACGTAATACTATATAACGTTATACGTTATATGGTAATACTATATAACGTTATACGTTATAACGTAATACTACATAAAGTTATACGTTATAACGTAATACTATATAACGTTATACGTTATAACGTAATACTGTTTAACGTTATACGTTATAACGTAATACTATATAGCGTTATACGTTACATGGTGATACTATATAACGTTATACGTTATAACGTAATAGTAAATAACGTTATACGTTATATGGTAATACTATATAACGTTATACGTCATAACGTAATACTGTATAACGTTATACGTTATAACGTAATACTATATAACGTTATACGTTATATGGTGGTACTATATAACGTTATAACGTAATACTATATAACGTTATACGTTATAACGTAATACTATATAACGTTATACGTTATATGGTAATACTATATAACGTTATACGTTATAACGTAATACTATATAACGTTATACGTCATAACGTAATACTATATAACGTTATACGTCACAACGTAAAACTATCTAACGTTATACGTTATAACGTAATACTATATAACGTTATACGTCATAACGTAATACTATATAACGTTATACGTCACAACGTAAAACTATATAACGTTATACGTTATAACGTAATACTATATAACGTTATACGTCACAACGTAATACTATATAACGTTATACGTTATAACGTAATACTATATAACGTTATTCGTTATATGGTAATACTATATAACGTTATACGTTATAACGTAATACTATATAAAGTTATACGTTATAACTTAATACTATATAACGTTATACGTTACATGGTGATACTATATAACGTTATAACGTAATACTATATAACGTTATACGTTATAACTTAATACTATATAACGTTATACGTTATAACGTAATACTATATAACGTTATACGTCATAACGTAATACTATATAACGTTATACGTTATAACGTAATACTATATAACGCTATACGTTATAACGTAATACTATATAACGTTATACGTTATATGGTAATACTTTATAACGTTATACGTCATAACGTAATACTATATAATGTTATACGTTATAACGTAATACTATGTAACGTTGTACGTTATATGGTGATACTATATAACGTTATAACGTAATACTATATAACGTTATACGTTATAACTTAATACTATATAACGTTATACGTTATAACGTAATACTATATAAAGTTATACGTTATAACTTAATACTATATAACGTTATACGTTACATGGTGATACTATATATCGTTATACGTTATAACGTAATACTATATAATGTTATACGTTATAACGTAATACTATATAACGTTATACGATATAACGTAATACTATATAACGTTATACGTTATAACGTAATACTACATAACGTTATACGTTATAACGTAATACTACATAACGTTATACGTTATAACGTAATACTATATAACGTTATACGTTATAACGTAATACTATATAACGTTATACGATATAACGTAATACTATATAACGTTATACGTTATATGGTGATACTATATAACGTTATAACGTAATACTATATAACGTTATACGTTATAACGTAATACTATATAAAGTTATACGTTATAACGTAATACTATATAACGTTATACGTTATAACGTAATACTATATAACGTTATACGTTATATGGTAATACTTTATAACTTTATACGTCATAACGTAATACTATATAACGTTATACGTTATAACGTAATACTATATAACGTTATTCGTTATATGGTAATACTATATAACGTTATACGTTATAACGTAATACTACATAATGTTATACGTTATAACGTAATACTATATACCGTTATACGTTATAACGTAATACTGTATAACGTTATACGTTATAACGTAATACTATATAACGTTATACGTCACAACGTAATACTATATAACGTTATACGTTATAACGTAATACTATATAACGTTATTCGTTATATGGTAATACTATATAACGTTATACGTTATAACGTAATACTACATAATGTTATACGTTATAACGTAATACTATATACCGTTATACGTTATAACGTAATACTGTATAACGTTATACGTTATAACGTAATACTATATAACGTTATACGATATAACGTAATACTATATAACGTTATACATTATAACGTAATACTACATAACGTTATACGTTATATGGTAATACTATATAACGTTATACGTTATAACGTAATACTACATAAAGTTATACGTTATAACGTAATACTATATAACGTTATACGTTATATGGTAATACTATATAACGTTATACGTCATAACGTAATACTGTTTAACGTTATACGTTATAACGTAATACTATATAGCGTTATACGTTACATGGTGATACTATATAACGTTATACGTCATAACGTAATACTGTATAACGTTATACGTTATAACGTAATACTATATAACGTTATACGTTATAACGTAATACTACATAACGTTATACGTTATATGGTAATACTATATAACGTTATACGTTATAACGTAATACTACATAAAGTTATACGTTATAACGTAATACTATATAACGTTATACGTTATAACGTAATACTGTTTAACGTTATACGTTATAACGTAATACTATATAGCGTTATACGTTACATGGTGATACTATATAACGTTATACGTTATAACGTAATAGTAAATAACGTTATACGTTATATGGTAATACTATATAACGTTATACGTCATAACGTAATACTGTATAACGTTATACGTTATAACGTAATACTATATAACGTTATACGTTATATGGTGGTACTATATAACGTTATAACGTAATACTATATAACGTTATACGTTATAACGTAATACTATATAACGTTATACGTTATATGGTAATACTATATAACGTTATACGTTATAACGTAATACTATATAACGTTATACGTCATAACGTAATACTATATAACGTTATACGTCACAACGTAAAACTATATAACGTTATACGTTATAACGTAATACTATATAACGTTATACGTCATAACGTAATACTATATAACGTTATACGTCACAACGTAAAACTATATAACGTTATACGTTATAACGTAATACTATATAACGTTATACGTCACAACGTAATACTATATAACGTTATACGTTATAACGTAATACTATATAACGTTATACGTTATATGGTAATACTATATAACGTTATACGTTATAACGTAATACTACATAATGTTATACGTTATAACGTAATACTATATACCGTTATACGTTATAACGTAATACTGTATAACGTTATACGTTATAACGTAATACTATATAACGTTATACGTCATAACGTAATACTATATAACGTTATACGTAATAACGTAATACTATATAACGTTATACGTTATATGGTGATCCTATATAACGTTATAACGTAATACTATATAACGTTATACGTTATAACGTAATACTATATAACGTTATACGTCATAACGTAATACTATATAACGTTATACGTCACAACGTAATACTATATAACGTTATACGTTATAACGTAATACTATATAACGTTATACGTTATATGGTAATACTATATAACGTTATACGTTATAACGTAATACTACATAATGTTATACGTTATAACGTAATACTATATACCGTTATACGTTATAACGTAATACTGTATAACGTTATACGTTATAACGTAATACTATATAACGTTATACGATATAACGTAATACTATATAACTTTATACGTTATAACGTAATACTATATAACGCTATACGTTATAACGTAATACTATATAACGTTATACGTAATAACGTAATACTATATAACGTTATACGTTATAACGTAATACTATATAACGTTATACGTTATAACGTAATACTACATAATGTTATACGTTATAACGTAATACTATATACCGTTATACGTTATAACGTAATACTGTATAACGTTATACGTTATAACGTAATACTATATAACGTTATACGTTATATGGTAATACTATATAACGTTATACGTTATAACGTAATACTATATAACGTTATACGTCATAACGTAATACTATATAACGTTATACGTAATAACGTAATACTATATAACGTTATACGTTATATGGTGATCCTATATAACGTTATAACGTAATACTATATAACGTTATACGTTATAACGTAATACTATATAACGTTATACGTCATAACGTAATACTATATAACGTTATACGTCACAACGTAATACTATATAACGTTATACGTCATAACGTAATACTGTTTAACGTTATACGTTATAACGTAATACTATATAGCGTTATACGTTACATGGTGATACTATATAACGTTATACGTTATAACGTAATACTATATAACGTTATACGTTATATGGTGATACTATATAACGTTATAACGTAATACTACATAATGTTATACGTTATAACGTAATACTATATACCGTTATACGTTATAGCGTAATACTACATAACGTTATACGTTATAACGTAATACTATATAACGTTATACGTTATAACGTAATACTATATAACGTTATACGATATAACGTAATACTATATAACGTTATACGTTATATGGTGATACTATATAACGTTATAACGTAATACCATATAACGTTATACGTTATAACGTAATACTATATAAAGTTATACGTTATAACGTAATACTATATAACGCTATACGTTATAACGTAATACTATATAACGTTATACGTTATAACGTAATACTATATAACGTTATACGTCATAACGTAATACTATATAACGTTATACGTCACAACGTAAAACTATATAACGTTATACGTTATAACGTAATACTATATAACGTTATACGTCACAACGTAATACTATATAACGTTATACGTTATAACGTAATACTATATAACGTTATTCGTTATATGGTAATACTATATAACGTTATACGTTATAACGTAATACTACATAATGTTATACGTTATAACGTAATACTATATACCGTTATACGTTATAACGTAATACTGTATAACGTTATACGTTATAACGTAATACTATATAACGTTATACGTCACAACGTAATACTATATAACGTTATACGTTATATCGTAATAATATATAACGTTATTCGTTATATGGTAATACTATATAAAGTTATACGTTATAACGTAATACTATATAACGCTATACGTTATAACGTAATACTATATAACGTTATACGTTATATGGTAATACTTTATAACGTTATACGTCATAACGTAATACTATATAATGTTATACGTTATAACGTAATACTATGTAACGTTGTACGTTATATGGTGATACTATATAACGTTATAACGTAATACTATATAACGTTATACGTTATAACTTAATACTATATAACGTTATACGTTATAACGTAATACTATATAAAGTTATACGTTATAACTTAATACTATATAACGTTATACGTTACATGGTGATACTATATATCGTTATACGTTATAACGTAATACTATATAATGTTATACGTTATAACGTAATACTATATAACGTTATACGATATAACGTAATACTATATAACGTTATACGTTATAACGTAATACTATATAACGTTATACGTCACAACGTAATACTATATAACGTTATACGTTATATGGTAATACTTTATAACTTTATACGTCATAACGTAATACTATATAACGTTATACGTTATAACGTAATACTATATAACGTTATTCGTTATATGGTAATACTATATAACGTTATACGTTATAACGTAATACTACATAATGTTATACGTTATAACGTAATACTATATACCGTTATACGTTATAACGTAATACTGTATAACGTTATACGTTATAACGTAATACTATATAACGTTATACGTCACAACGTAATACTATATAACGTTATACGTTATAACGTAATACTATATAACGTTATTCGTTATATGGTAATACTATATAACGTTATACGTTATAACGTAATACTATATAACGTTATACGTCACAACGTAATACTATATAACGTTATACGTTATAACGTAATACTATATAACGTTATTCGTTATATGGTAATACTATATAACGTTATACGTTATAACGTAATACTACATAATGTTATACGTTATAACGTAATACTATATACCGTTATACGTTATAACGTAATACTGTATAACGTTATACGTTATAACGTAATACTATATAACGTTATACGTCACAACGTAATACTATATAACGTTATACGTTATATCGTAATAATATATAACGTTATTCGTTATATGGTAATACTATATAAAGTTATACGTTATAACGTAATACTATATAACGCTATACGTTATAACGTAATACTATATAACGTTATACGTTATATGGTAATACTTTATAACGTTATACGTCATAACGTAATACTATATAATGTTATACGTTATAACGTAATACTATGTAACGTTGTACGTTATATGGTGATACTATATAACGTTATAACGTAATACTATATAACGTTATACGTTATAACTTAATACTATATAACGTTATACGTTATAACGTAATACTATATAAAGTTATACGTTATAACTTAATACTATATAACGTTATACGTTACATGGTGATACTATATATCGTTATACGTTATAACGTAATACTATATAATGTTATACGTTATAACGTAATACTATATAACGTTATACGATATAACGTAATACTATATAACGTTATACGTTATAACGTAATACTATATAACGTTATACGTCACAACGTAATACTATATAACGTTATACGTTATATGGTAATACTTTATAACTTTATACGTCATAACGTAATACTATATAACGTTATACGTTATAACGTAATACTATATAACGTTATTCGTTATATGGTAATACTATATAACGTTATACGTTATAACGTAATACTACATAATGTTATACGTTATAACGTAATACTATATACCGTTATACGTTATAACGTAATACTGTATAACGTTATACGTTATAACGTAATACTATATAACGTTATACGTCACAACGTAATACTATATAACGTTATACGTTATAACGTAATACTATATAACGTTATTCGTTATATGGTAATACTATATAACGTTATACGTTATAACGTAATACTACATAATGTTATACGTTATAACGTAATACTATATACCGTTATACGTTATAACGTAATACTGTATAACGTTATACGTTATAACGTAATACTATATAACGTTATACGATATAACGTAATACTATATAACGTTATACATTATAACGTAATACTACATAACGTTATACGTTATATGGTAATACTATATAACGTTATACGTTATAACGTAATACTACATAAAGTTATACGTTATAACGTAATACTATATAACGTTATACGTTATATGGTAATACTATATAACGTTATACGTCATAACGTAATACTGTTTAACGTTATACGTTATAACGTAATACTATATAGCGTTATACGTTACATGGTGATACTATATAACGTTATACGTCATAACGTAATACTGTATAACGTTATACGTTATAACGTAATACTATATAACGTTATACGTTATAACGTAATACTACATAACGTTATACGTTATATGGTAATACTATATAACGTTATACGTTATAACGTAATACTACATAAAGTTATACGTTATAACGTAATACTATATAACGTTATACGTTATAACGTAATACTGTTTAACGTTATACGTTATAACGTAATACTATATAGCGTTATACGTTACATGGTGATACTATATAACGTTATACGTTATAACGTAATAGTAAATAACGTTATACGTTATATGGTAATACTATATAACGTTATACGTCATAACGTAATACTGTATAACGTTATACGTTATAACGTAATACTATATAACGTTATACGTTATATGGTGGTACTATATAACGTTATAACGTAATACTATATAACGTTATACGTTATAACGTAATACTATATAACGTTATACGTTATATGGTAATACTATATAACGTTATACGTTATAACGTAATACTATATAACGTTATACGTCATAACGTAATACTATATAACGTTATACGTCACAACGTAAAACTATATAACGTTATACGTTATAACGTAATACTATATAACGTTATACGTCATAACGTAATACTATATAACGTTATACGTCACAACGTAAAACTATATAACGTTATACGTTATAACGTAATACTATATAACGTTATACGTCACAACGTAATACTATATAACGTTATACGTTATAACGTAATACTATATAACGTTATACGTTATATGGTAATACTATATAACGTTATACGTTATAACGTAATACTACATAATGTTATACGTTATAACGTAATACTGTATAACGTTATACGTTATAACGTAATACTATATAACGTTATACGTTATATGGTGATACTATATAACGTTATAACGTAATACTATATAACGTTATACGTTATAACGTAATACTATATAACGTTATACGTCATAACGTAATACTATATAACGTTATACGTCACAACGTAAAACTATATAACGTTATACGTTATAACGTAATACTATATAACGTTATACGTCACAACGTAATACTATATAACCTTATACGTTATAACGTAATACTATATAACGTTATTCGTTATATGGTAATACTATATAACGTTATACGTTATAACGTAATACTACATAATGTTATACGTTATAACGTAATACTATATACCGTTATACGTTATAACGTAATACTGTATAACGTTATACGTTATAACGTAATACTATATAACGTTATACGTCACAACGTAATACTATATAACGTTATACGTTATAACGTAATACTATATAACGTTATTCGTTATATGGTAATACTATATAACGTTATACGTTATAACGTAATACTACATAATGTTATACGTTATAACGTAATACTATATACATTTATACGTTATAACGTAATACTGTATAACGTTATACGTTATAACGTAATACTATATAACGTTATACGATATAACGTAATACTATATAACGTTATAACGTAATACTATATAACGTTATACGTTATAACGTAATACTATATAAAGTTATACGTTATAACGTAATACTATATAACGTTATACGTTATAACGTAATACTATATAACGTTATACGTTATATGGTAATACTTTATAACTTTATACGTCATAACGTAATACTATATAACGTTATACGTTATAACGTAATACTATATAACGTTATTCGTTATATGGTAATACTATATAACGTTATACGTTATAACGTAATACTACATAATGTTATACGTTATAACGTAATACTATATACCGTTATACGTTATAACGTAATACTATATAACGTTATACGTTATAACGTAATACTATATAACGTTATACGTCATAACGTAATACTATATAACGTTATACGTCACAACGTAAAACTATATAACGTTATACGTTATAACGTAATACTATATAACGTTATACGTCACAACGTAATACTATATAACGTTATACGTTATAACGTAATACTATATAACGTTATTCGTTATATGGTAATACTATATAACGTTATACGTTATAACGTAATACTACATAATGTTATACGTTATAACGTAATACTATATACCGTTATACGTTATAACGTAATACTGTATAACGTTATACGTTATAACGTAATACTATATAACGTTATACGTCACAACGTAATACTATATAACGTTATACGTTATAACGTAATACTATATAACGTTATTCGTTATATGGTAATACTATATAACGTTATACGTTATAACGTAATACTACATAATGTTATACGTTATAACGTAATACTATATACCGTTATACGTTATAACGTAATACTGTATAACGTTATACGTTATAACGTAATACTATATAACGTTATACGATATAACGTAATACTATATAACGTTATACATTATAACGTAATACTACATAACGTTATACGTTATATGGTAATACTATATAACGTTATACGTTATAACGTAATACTACATAAAGTTATACGTTATAACGTAATACTATATAACGTTATACGATATAACGTAATACTATATAACGTTATGCGTTATAACGTAATACTACATAACGTTATACGTTATAACGTAATACTATATAACGTTATACGTCATAACGTAATACTATATAACGTTATACGTTATAACGTAATACTATATAACGTTATACGTTATAACGTAATACTATATAACGTTATACGATATAACGTAATACTATATAACGTTATACGTTATAACGTAATACTACATAACGTTATACGTTATATGGTAATACTATATAACGTTATACGTTATAACGTAATACTACATAAAGTTATACGTTATAACGTAATACTATATAACGTTATACGTTATAACGTAATACTGTTTAACGTTATACGTTATAACGTAATACTATATAGCGTTATACGTTACATGGTGATACTATATAACGTTATACGTTATAAGGTAATAGTAAATAACGTTATACGTTATAACGTAATACTATATACCGTTATACGTTATAACGTAATACTGTATAACGTTATACGTTATAACGTAATACTATATAACGTTATACGTTATAACGTAATACTATATAACGCTATACGTTATAACGTAATACTATATAACGTTATACGTTATATGGTAATACTTTATAACGTTATACGTCATAACGTAATACTATATAATGTTATACGTTATAACGTAATACTATATAACGTTGTACGTTATATGGTGATACTATATAACGTTATAACGTAATACTATATAACGTTATACGTTATAACTTAATGCTATATAACGTTATACGTTATAACGTAATACTATATAAAGTTATACGTTATAACTTAATACTATATAACGTTATACGTTACATGGTGATACTATATATCGTTATACGTTATAACGTAATACTATATAATGTTATACGTTATAACGTAATACTATATAACGTTATACGATATAACGTAATACTTTATAACTTTATACGTCATAACGTAATACTATATAATGTTATACGTTATAACGTAATACTATATAAAGTTGTACGTTATATGGTGATACTATATAACGTTATAACGTAATACTATATAACGTTATACGTTATATGGTGATACTATATAACGTTATAACGTAATACTATATAACGTTATACGTTATAACGTAATACTATATAACGTTATACGTCATAACGTAATACTATATAACGTTATACGTCACAACGTAAAACTATATAACGTTATACGTTATAACGTAATACTATATAACGTTATACGTCACAACGTAATACTATATAACGTTATACGTTATAACGTAATACTATATAACGTTATTCGTTATATGGTAATACTATATAGCGTTATACGTTATAACGTAATACTACATAATGTTATACGTTATAACGTAATACTATATACCGTTATACGTTATAACGTAATACTGTATAACGTTATACGTTATAACGTAATACTATATAACGTTATACGTCACAACGTAATACTATATAACGTTATACGTTATATCGTAATACTATATAACGTTATTCGTTATATGGTAATACTATATAAAGTTATACGTTATAACGTAATACTATATAACGCTATACGTTATAACGTAATACTATATAACGTTATACGTTATATGGTAATACTTTATAACGTTATACGTCATAACGTAATACTATATAATGTTATACGTTATTACGTAATACTATGTAACGTTGTACGTTATATGGTGATACTATATAACGTTATAACGTAATACTATATAACGTTATACGTTATAACTTAATACTATATAACGTTATACGTTATAACGTAATACTATATAAAGTTATACGTTATAACTTAATACTATATAACGTTATACGTTACATGGTGATACTATATATCGTTATTCGTTATAACGTAATACTATATAATGTTATACGTTATAACGAAATACTATATAACGTTATACGATATAACGTAATACTATATAGCGTTATACGTTACATGGTGATACTATGTAACGTTATACGTTATAACGTAATAGTAAATAACGTTATACGTTATATGGTAATACTATATAACGTTATACGTCATAACGTAATACTGTATAACGTTATACGTTATAACGTAATACTACATAACGTTATACGTTATATGGTGATACTATATAACGTTATAACGTAATACTATATAACGTTATACGTTATAACGTAATACTATATAACGTTATACGTTATATGGTAATACTATATAACGTTATACGTTATAACGTAATACTATATAACGTTATACGTCATAACGTAATACTATATAACGTTATACGTTATAACGTAATACTATATAACGTTATACGTTATATGGTGATACTATATAACGTTATAACGTAATACTATATAACGTTATACGTTATAACGTAAAACTATATAACGTTATACGTCATAACGTAATACTATATAACGTTATACGTCACAACGTAAAACTATATAACGTTATACGTTATAACGTAATACTATATAACGTTATACGTCATAACGTAATACTATATAACGTTATACGTCACAACGTAAAACTATATAACGTTATACGTTATAACGTAATACTATATAACGTTATACGTCACAACGTAATACTATATAACGTTATACGTTATAACGTAATACTATATAACGTTATACGTTATATGGTAATACTATATAACGTTATACGTTATAACGTAATACTACATAATGTTATACGTTATAACGTAATACTATATACCGTTATACGTTATAACGTAATACTGTATAACGTTATACGTTATAACGTAATACTATATAACGTTATACGTTATAACGTAATACTATATAACGTTATACGTTATAACGTAATACTACATAACGTTATACGTTATAACGTAATACTACATAACGTTATACGTTATAACGTAATAGTAAATAACGTTATACGTTATATGGTAATACTATATAACGTTATACGTCATAACGTAATACTGTATAACGTTATACGTTATAACGTAATACTATATAACGTTATACGTTATATGGTGATACTATATAACGTTATAACGTAATACTATATAACGTTATACGTTATAACGTAATACTATATAACGTTATACGTTATATGGTAATACTATATAACGTTATACGTTATAACGTAATACTATATAACGTTATACGTCATAACGTAATACTATATAACGTTATACGTTATAACGTAATACTATATAACGTTATACGTTATATGGTGATACTATATAACGTTATAACGTAATACTATATAACGTTATACGTCACAACGTAAAACTATATAACGTTATACGTTATAACGTAATACTATATAACGTTATACGTCACAACGTAATACTATATAACGTTATACGTTATAACGTAATACTATATAACGTTATACGTTATATGGTAATACTATATAACGTTATACGTTATAACGTAATACTACATAATGTTATACGTTATAACGTAATACTATATACCGTTATACGTTATAACGTAATACTGTATAACGTTATACGTTATAACGTAATACTATATAACGTTATACGATATAACGTAATACTATATAACGTTATACGTTATAACGTAATACTACATAACGTTATACGTTATGACGTAATACTACATAACGTTATACGTTATAACGTAATATTATATAACGTTATACGTTATAACGTAATACTATATAACGTTATACGGTATAACGTAATACTATATAACGTTATACGTTATATGGTGATACTATATAACGTTATAACGTAATACTATATAACGTTATACGTTATAACGTAATACTATATAAAGTTATACGTTATAACGTAATACTATATAACGCTATACGTTATAACGTAATACTATATAACGTTATACGTTATATGGTAATACTTTATAACGTTATACGTCATAACGTAATACTATATAATGTTATACGTTATAACGTAATACTATATAACGTTGTACGTTATATGGTGATACTATATAACGTTATAACGTAATACTATATAACGTTATACGTTATAACTTAATACTATATAACGTTATACGTTATAACGTAATACTATATAAAGTTATACGTTATAACTTAATACTATATAACGTTATACGTTACATGGTGATACTATATATCGTTATACGTTATAACGTAATACTATATAATGTTATACGTTATAACGTAATACTATATAACGTTATACGATATAACGTAATACTATATAACGTTATACGTTATAACGTAATACTATATAACGTTATTCGTTATAACGTAATACTATATAACGTTATACGATATAACGTAATACTATATAACGTTATACGTTATATGGTGATACTATATAACGTTATAACGTAATACTATATAACGTTATACGTTATAACGTAATACTATATAAAGTTATACGTTATAACGTAATACTATATAACGTTATACGTTATAACGTAATACTATATAACGTTATACGTTATATGGTAATACTTTATAACTTTATACGTCATAACGTAATACTATATAATGTTATACGTTATAACGTAATACTATATAACGTTGTACGTTATATGGTGATACTATATAACGTTATAACGTAATACTATATAACGTTATACGTTATATGGTGATACTATATAACGTTGTAACGTAATACTATATAACGTTATACGTTATAACGTAATACTATATAACGTTATACGTCATAACGTAATACTATATAACGTTATACGTCACAACGTAAAACTATATAACGTTATACGTTACAACGTAATACTATATAACGTTATAAGTCACAACGTAATACTATATAACGTTATACGTTATAACGTAATACTATATAACGTTATTCGTTATATGGTAATACTATATAACGTTATACGTTATAACGTAATACTACATAATGTTATACGTTATAACGTAATACTATATACCGTTATACGTTATAACGTAATACTGTATAACGTTATACGTTATAACGTAATACTATATAACGTTATACGATATAACGTAATACTATATAACGTTATACGTTATAACGTAATACTACATAACGTTATACGTTATATGGTAATACTATATAACGTTATACGTTATAACGTAATACTACATAAAGTTATACGTTATAACGTAATACTATATAACGTTATACGTTATAACGTAATACTGTTTAACGTTATACGTTATAACGTAATACTATATAGCGTTATACGTTACATGGTGATACTATGTAACGTTATACGTTATAACGTAATAGTAAATAACGTTATACGTTATATGGTAATACTATATAACGTTATACGTCATAACGTAATACTGTATAACGATATACGTTATAACGTAATACTATATAACGTTATACGTTATATGGTGATACTATATAACGTTATAACGTAATACTATATAACGTTATACGTTATAACGTAATACTATATAACGTTATACGTCATAACGTAATACTATATAACGTTATACGTCACAACGTAAAACTATATAACGTTATACGTTATAACGTA